>NC_071554.1:6938064-7039380 GCF_026979565.1 Vidua chalybeata | reverse complement strand
CCAAGCTGCCCCCACCTCAAACCTGTGCTGCCCTGACAGTCCCAAGGGAACCCTACAAACTGACATCAGGAACCTGGGCTGGCCACTTTTCTTTCCCAGGGAAAAGGACCGGTCTTTGTCTCCAGGGGCCTGTGGCCCTGAGTGGCCGGACACCTCCAAAAATCCAAACGATCAAAGATGTGTCGCAGACCCAAGCTGCCCCCACCTCAAACCTGTGCTGCCCTGACAGTCCCAAGGGAACCCTACAAACTGACATCAGGAACCTGGGCTGGCCACTTTTCTTTCCAGGGAAAAGGACCGGTCTGTGTCTCCAGGGGCCTGTGGCCCTGAAGTGGCCGGACACCTCCAAAAATCCAAACGATCGAAGATGTGTCGCAGACCCAAGCTGCCCCCACCTCAAACCTGTGCTGCCCTGACAGTCCCAAGGGAACCCTACAAACTGACATCAGGAACCTGGGCTGGCCACTTTTCTTTCCCAGGCAAAAAGGACCGGTCTGTGTCTCCAGGGGCCTGTGGCCCTGAAGTGGCCGGACACCTCCAAAAATCCAAACGATCGAGGATGTGTCGCAGACCCAAGCTGCCCCCACCTCAAACCTGTGCTGCCCTGACAGTCCCAAGGGAACCCTACAAACTGACATCAGGAACCTGGGCTGGCCACTTTTCTTTCCCAGGGAAAAAGGACCGGCTTTGTCTCCAGGGGCCTGTGGCCCTGAAGTGGCCGGACACCTCCAAAAATCCAAACGATCGAAGATGTGTCGCAGACCCAAGCTGCCCCCACCTCAAACCTGTGCTGCCCTGACAGTCCCAAGGGAACCCTACAAACTGACATCAGGAACCTGGGCTGGCCACTTTTCTTTCCCAGGGAAAACACCTGATCTTTGCCTGCAAGGACCTGTGGCCCTGAGTGGCCGGACACCTCCAAAACTCCAAACGATCGAAGATGTGTCGCAGACCCAAGCTGCCCCCACCTCAAACTGTGCTGCCCTGACAGTCCCAAGGGAACCCTACAAACTGACATCAGGAACCTGGGCTGGCCACTTTTCTTTCCCAAGGAAAAAGGCTGATCTTTGTCTCCAGGGGCCTGTGGCCCTGAAGTGGCCGGACACCTCCAAAAATCCAAACGATCGAAGATGTGTCGCAGACCCAAGCTGCCCCCACCTCAAACCTGTGCTGCCCTGACAGTCCCAAGGGAACCCTACAAACTGACATCAGGAACCTGGGCTGGCCACTTTTCTTTCCCAAGGAAAAAGGACTGGTTTTTGTCTCCAGGTGCCTGTGGCCCTGAGTGGCCGGACACCTCCAAAAATCCAAACGATCGAAGATGTGTCGCAGACCCAAGCTGCCCCCACCTCAAACCTGTGCTGCCCTGACAGTCCCAAGGGAACCCTACAAACTGACATCAGGAACCTGGGCTGGCCACTTTTCTTTCCCAGGGAAAAAGGACCGGTCTTTGTCTCCAGGGGCCTGTGGCCCTGAAGTGGCCGGACACCTCCAAAAATCCAAACGATCGAAGATGTGTCGCAGACCCAAGCTGCCCCCACCTCAAACCTGTGCTGCCCTGACAGTCCCAAGGGAACCCTACAAACTGACATCAGGAACCTGGGCTGGCCACTTTTCTTTCCCAGGGAAAACCGGATCTTTGTCTCCAGGGGCCTGTGGCCCTGAAGTGGCCGGACACCTCCAAAAATCCAAACGATCGAAGATGTGTCGCAGACCCAAGCTGCCCCCACCTCAAACCTGTGCTGCCCTGACAGTCCCAAGGGAACCCTACAAACTGACATCAGGAATCTGGGCTGGCCACTTTTCTTTCCCAGGGAAAAGGACCGGTCTTTGTCTCCAGGGGCCTGTGGCCCTGAGTGGCCGGACACCTCCAAAAATCCAAACGATCGAAGATGTGTCGCAGACCCAAGCTGCCCCCACCTCAAACCTGTGCTGCCCTGACAGTCCCAAGGGAACCCTACAAACTGACATCAGGAACCTGGGCTGGCCACTTTTCTTTCCCAGGGAAAAGGACCGGTCTGTGTCTCCAGGGGCCTGTGGCCCTGAAGTGGCCGGACACCTCCAAAAATCCAAACGATCGAAGATGTGTCGCAGACCCAAGCTGCCCCCACCTCAAACCTGTGCTGCCCTGACAGTCCCAAGGGAACCCTACAAACTGACATCAGGAACCTGGGCTGGCCACTTTTCTTTCCCAAGGAAAAAGGCTGATCTTTGCCTCCAGGAGCCTGTGGCCCTGAGTGGCCGGACACCTCCAAAAATCCAAACGATCGAAGATGTGTCGCAGACCCAAGCTGCCCCCACCTCAAACCTGTGCTGCCCTGACAGTCCCAAGGGAACCCTACAAACTGACATCAGGAACCTGGGCTGGCCACTTTTCTTTCCCAGGAAAAAGGACCGGTCTTTGTCTCCAGGGGCCTGTGGCCCTGAGTGGCCGGACACCTCCAAAAATCCAAATGATCGAAGATGTGTCGCAGACCCCAGCTGCCCCCACCTCAAACCTGTGCTGCCCTGACAGTCCCAAGGGAACCCTACAAACTGACATCAGGAACCTGGGCTGGCCACTTTTCTTTCCCAGGGAAAAGGACCGGTCTTTGTCTCCAGGGGCCTGTGGCCCTGAGTGGCCGGACACCTCCAAAAATCCAAACGATCGAAGATGTGTCGCAGACCCAAGCTGCCCCCACCTCAAACCTGTGCTGCCCTGACAGTCCCAAGGGAACCCTACAAACTGACATCAGGAACCTGGGCTGGCCACTTTTCTTTCCCAGGAAAAAGGCGATCTTGCCTCCAGGGCCTGTGGCCCTGAAGTGGCCGGACACCTCCAAAAATCCAAACGATCGAAGATGTGTCGCAGACCCAAGCTGCCCCCACCTCAAACCTGTGCTGCCCTGACAGTCCCAAGGGAACCCTACAAACTGACATCAGGAACCTGGGCTGGCCACTTTTCTTTCCCAGGGAAAAGGACCGCTCTGTGTCTCCAGGGGCCTGTGGCCCTGAAGTGGCCGGACACCTCCAAAAATCCAAACGATCGAAGATGTGTCGCAGACCCAAGCTGCCCCCACCTCAAACCTGTGCTGCCCTGACAGTCCCAAGGGAACCCTACAAACTGATATCAGGAACCTGGGCTGGCCACTTTTCTTTCCCAGGGAAAAGGCTGATCTTTGCCTCCAGGGGCCTGTGGCCCTGAGTGGCCGGACACCTCCAAAAATCCAAACGATCGAAGATGTGTCGCAGACCCAAGCTGCCCCCACCTCAAACCTGTGCTGCCCTGACAGTCCCAAGGGAACCCTACAAACTGACATCAGGAACCTGGGCTGGCCACTTTTCTTTCCCAGGGGAAAAGGCTGATCTTTGTCTCCAGGGGCCTGTGGCCCTGAGTGCCGGACACCTCCAAAAATCCAAACGATCGAAGATGTGTCGCAGACCCAAGCTGCCCCCACCTCAAACCTGTGCTGCCCTGACAGTCCCAAGGGAACCCTACAAACTGACATCAGGAACCTGGGCTGGCCACTTTTCTTTCCCAGGGAAATGGACCGTCTTTTTCTCCAGGGTCCTGTGGCCGTGAGTGGCCGGACACCTCCAAAAATCTAAATGATCGAAGATGTGTCGCAGACCAAAGCTGCCCCCACCTCAAACCTGTGCTGCCCTGACAGTCCCAAGGGAACCCTACAAACTGACATCAGGAACCTGGGCTGGCCACTTTTCTTTCCCAGGGAAAAGGACCGGTCTTTGTCTCCAGGGGCCTGTGGCCCTGAGTGGCCGGACACCTCCAAAAATCCAAACGATCGAAGATGTGTCGCAGACCCAAGCTGCCCCCACCTCAAACCTGTGCTGCCCTGACAGTCCCAAGGGAACCCTACAAACTGACATCAGGAACCTGGGCTGGCCACTTTTCTTTCCCAGGAAAAAGCTGATCTTTGCTCCAGGGGCCTGTGGCCTGAGTGGCCGGACACCTCCAAAAATCCAAACGACGAAGATCAGATGATGTGTCGCAGACCCAAGCTGTCCCCACCTCAAACCTGTGCTGCCCTGACAGTCCCAAGGGAACCCTACAAACTGACATCAGGAACCTGGGCTGGCCACTTTTCTTTCCCAGGGAAAAGGACCGTTTTTGTCCTCTACGGGCCTGTGGCCCTGAAGTGGCCGGACACCTCCAAAAATCCAAACGATCGAGGATGTGTCGCAGACCCAAGCTGCCCCCACCTCAAACCTGTGCTGCCCTGACAGTCCCAAGGGAACCCTACAAACTGACATCAGGAACCTGGGCTGGCCACTTTTCTTTCCCAGGAAAAAGGCTGATCTTTGTCTCCAGGGGCCTGTGGCCCTGAAGTGGCCGGACACCTCCAAAAATCCAAACGATCGAAGATGTGTCGCAGACCCAAGCTGCCCCCACCTCAAACCTGTGCTGCCCTGACAGTCCCAAGGGAACCCTACAAACTGACATCAGGAACCTGGGCTGGCCACTTTTCTTTCCCAGGGAAAAGGACCGGTCTTTGTCTCCAGGGGCCTGTGGCCCTGAGAGGCCGGACACCTCCAAAAATCCAAACGATCGAAGATGTGTCGCAAACCCAAGCTGCCCCCACCTCAAACCTGTGCTGCCCTGACAGTCCCAAGGGAACCCTACAAACTGACATCAGGAACCTGGGCTGGCCACTTTTCTTTCCCAAGGAAAAAGGACCGGTCTTGTCTCCAGGTACCTGTGGCCCTGAGTGGCCGGACACCTCCAAAAATCCAAACGATCGAGGATGTGTCGCAGACCCAAGCTGCCCCCACCTCAAACCTGTGCTGCCCTGATAGTCCCAAGGGAACCCTACAAACTGACATCAGGAACCTGGGCTGGCCACTTTTCTTTCCCAGGGAAAAGGCCGGTCTTTGTCTCCAGGGGCCTGTGGCCCTGAAGTGGCCGGACACCTCCAAAAATCCAAACGATCGAGGATGTGTCGCAGACCCAAGCTGCCCCCACCTCAAACCTGTGCTGCCCTGACAGTCCCAAGGGAACCCTACAAACTGACATCAGGAACCTGGGCTGGCCACTTTTCTTTCCCAGGGAAAAAGACCGGTCTTTGTCTCCAGGGGCCTGTGGCCCTGAGTGGCCGGACACCTCCAAAAATCCAAACGATCGAGGATGTGTCGCAGACCCAAGCTGCCCCCACCTCAAACCTGTGCTGCCCTGACAGTCCCAAGGGAACCCTACAAACTGACATCAGGAACCTGGGCTGGCCACTTTTCTTTCCCAGGGAAAAAGGCTGATCTTTGCCTCCAGGGGCCTGTGGCCCTGAGTGGCCGGACACCTCCAAAAATCCAAACGATCGAAGATGTGTCGCAGACCCAAGCTGCCCCCACCTCAAACCTGTGCTGCCCTGACAGTCCCAAGGGAACCCTACAAACTGACATCAGGAACCTGGGCTGGCCACTTTTCTTTCCCAGGAAAAAGGCCGATCTTTGTCTCCAGGGGCCTGTGGCCCTGAGTGGCCGGACACCTCCAAAAATCCAAACGATCGAAGATGTGTCGCAGACCCAAGCTGCCCCCACCTCAAACCTGTGCTGCCCTGACAGTCCCAAGGGAACCCTACAAACTGACATCAGGAACCTGGGCTGGCCACTTTTCTTTCCCAGGGAAAAGGATGATCTTTGTCTCCAGGGGCCTGTGGCCCTGAAGTGGCCGGACACCTCCAAAAATCCAAACGATCGAGGATGTGTCGCAGACCCAAGCTGCCCCCACCTCAAACCTGTGCTGCCCTGACAGTCCCAAGGGAACCCTACAAACTGACATCAGGAACCTGGGCTGGCCACTTTTCTTTCCCAAGGAAAAAGGCTGATCTTTGTCTCCAGGGGCCTGTGGCCCTGAGTGGCCGGACACCTCCAAAAATCCAAACGATCGAAGATGTGTCGCAGACCCAAGCTGCCCCCACCTCAAACCTGTGCTGCCCTGACAGTCCCAAGGGAACCCTACAAACTGACATCAGGAACCTGGGCTGGCCACTTTTCTTTCCCAGGGAAAAGGACCGGTCTTTGTCTCCAGGGGCCTGTGGCCCTGAGTGGCCGGACACCTCCAAAAATCCAAACGATCGAAGATGTGTCGCAGACCCAAGCTGCCCCCACCTCAAACCTGTGCTGCCCTGACAGTCCCAAGGGAACCCTACAAACTGACATCAGGAACCTGGGCTGGCCACTTTTCTTTCCCAGGGAAAAGGACCGGTCTTTGTCTCCAGGGGCCTGTGGCCCTGAGTGGCCGGACACCTCCAAAAATCCGAACGATCGAAGATGTGTCGCAGACCCAAGCTGCCCCCACCTCAAACCTGTGCTGCCCTGACAGTCCCAAGGGAACCCTACAAACTGACATCAGGAACCTGGGCTGGCCACTTTTCTTTCCCAGGGAAAAGGACCGGTCTGTGTCTCCAGGGGCCTGTGGACCTGAAGTGGCCGGACACCTCCAAAAATCCAAACGATCGAAGATGTGTCGCAGACCCAAGCTGCCCCCACCTCAAACCTGTGCTGCCCTGACAGTCCCAAGGGAACCCTACAAACTGACATCAGGAACCTGGGCTGGCCACTTTTCTTTCCCAGGGAAAAGGACCGGTCTTGTCTCCAGGGGCCTGTGGCCCTGAGTGGCCGGACACCTCCAAAAATCCAAACGATCGAAGATGTGTCGCAGACCCAAGCTGCCCCCACCTCAAACCTGTGCTGCCCTGACAGTCCCAAGGGAACCCTACAAACTGACATCAGGAACCTGGGCTGGCCACTTTTCTTTCCCAGGGAAAAGGACGGTCTTTGTCTCCAGGGGCCTGTGGCCCTGAGTGGCCGGACACCTCCAAAAATCCAAACGATCGAAGATGTGTCGCAGACCCAAGCTGCCCCCACCTCAAACCTGTGCTGCCCTGACAGTCCCAAGGGAACCCTACAAACTGACATCAGGAACCTGGGCTGGCCACTTTTCTTTCCCAAGGAAAAAGGCTGATCTTTGTCTCCAGGGGCCTGTGGCCCTGAGTGGCCGGACACCTCCAAAAATCCAAACGATCGAAGATGTGTCGCAGACCCAAGCTGCCCCCACCTCAAACCTGTGCTGCCCTGACAGTCCCAAGGGAACCCTACAAACTGACATCAGGAACCTGGGCTGGCCACTTTTCTTTCCCAGGGAAAAGGACTGGTCTTTGTCTCCAGGGTCCTGTGGCCCTGAAGTGGCCGGACACCTCCAAAAATCCAAACGATCGAAGATGTGTCGCAGACCCAAGCTGCCCCCACCTCAAACCTGTGCTGCCCTGACAGTCCCAAGGGAACCCTACAAACTGACATCAGGAACCTGGGCTGGCCACTTTTCTTTCCCAGGAAAAAGGCCGATCTTTGTCTCCAGGGGCCTGTGGCCCTGAGTGGCCGGACACCTCCAAAAATCCAAACGATCGAAGATGTGTCGCAGACCCAAGCTGCCCCCACCTCAAACCTGTGCTGCCCTGACAGTCCCAAGGGAACCCTACAAACTGACATCAGGAACCTGGGCTGGCCACTTTTCTTTCCCAGGGAAAAGGACCGGTCTTGTCTCCAGGGGCCTGTGGCCCTGAAGTGGCCGGACACCTCCAAAAATCCAAACGATCGAAGATGTGTCGCAGACCCAAGCTGCCCCCACCTCAAACCTGTGCTGCCCTGACAGTCCCAAGGGAACCCTACAAACTGACATCAGGAACCTGGGCTGGCCACTTTTCTTTCCCAGGGAAAAGGACCGGTCTTTTTCTCCAGGGGCCTGTGGCCCTGAGTGGCCGGACACCTCCAAAAATCCAAACGATCGAAGATGTGTCGCAGACCCAAGCTGCCCCCACCTCAAACCTGTGCTGCCCTGACAGTCCCAAGGGAACCCTACAAACTGACATCAGGAACCTGGGCTGGCCACTTTTCTTTCCCAGGAAAAAGGCTGATCTTTGTCTCCAGGGGCCTGTGGCCCTGAGTGGCCGGACACCTCCAAAAATCCAAACGATCGAAGATGTGTCGCAGACCCAAGCTGCCCCCACCTCAAACCTGTGCTGCCCTGACAGTCCCAAGGGAACCCTACAAACTGACATCAGGAACCTGGGCTGGCCACTTTTCTTTCCGCGGGAAAAGGACCGGTCTTTGTGTGCAGGGGCATGTGGGTTGAAGTGGCCGGACACCTCCAAAAATCCAAACGATCGAAGATGTGTCGCAGACCCAAGCTGCCCCCACCTCAAACCTGTGCTGCCCTGACAGTCCCAAGGGAACCCTACAAACTGACATCAGGAACCTGGGCTGGCCACTTTTCTTTCCCAAGAAAAATAGCTGATCTTTGTCTCCAGGGGCCTGTGGCCCTGAGTGGCCGGACACCTCCAAAAATCCAAACGATCGAAGATGTGTCGCAGACCCAAGCTGCCCCCACCTCAAACCTGTGCTGCCCTGACAGTCCCAAGGGAACCCTACAAACTGACATCAGGAACCTGGGCTGGCCACTTTTCTTTCCCAGGGAAAAGGACCGGTCTTTGTCTCCAGGGGCCTGTGGCCCTGAGTGGCCGGACACCTCCAAAAATCCAAACGATCGAAGATGTGTCGCAGACCCAAGCTGCCCCCACCTCAAACCTGTGCTGCCCTGACAGTCCCAAGGGAACCCTACAAACTGACATCAGGAACCTGGGCTGGCCACTTTTCTTTCCCAAGGAAAAAGGCTGATCTTTGTCTCCAGGGGCCTGTGGCCCTGAGTGGCCGGACACCTCCAAAAATCCAAACGATCGAAGATGTGTCGCAGACCCAAGCTGCCCCCACCTCAAACCTGTGCTGCCCTGACAGTCCCAAGGGAACCCTACAAACTGACATCAGGAACCTGGGCTGGCCACTTTTCTTTCCCAGGGAAAAGGACCGGTCTTGTCTCCAGGGGCCTGTGGCCCTGAGTGGCCGGACACCTCCAAAAATCCAAACGATCGAAGATGTGTCGCAGACCCAAGCTGCCCCCACCTCAAACCTGTGCTGCCCTGACAGTCCCAAGGGAACCCTACAAACTGACATCAGGAACCTGGGCTGGCCACTTTTCTTTCCAAGGAAAAAGGACCGGTCTGTGTCTCCAGGGGCCTGTGGCCCTGAGTGGCCGGACACCTCCAAAAATCCAAACGATCGAAGATGTGTCGCAGACCCAAGCTGCCCCCACCTCAAACCTGTGCTGCCCTGACAGTCCCAAGGGAACCCTACAAACTGACATCAGGAACCTGGGCTGGCCACTTTTCTTTCCCAGGGAAAAGGACCGGTCTTTGTCTCCAGGGGCCTGTGGCCCTGAGTGGCCGGACACCTCCAAAAATCCAAACGATCGAAGATGTGTCGCAGACCCAAGCTGCCCCCACCTCAAACCTGTGCTGCCCTGACAGTCCCAAGGGAACCCTACAAACTGACATCAGGAACCTGGGCTGGCCACTTTTCTTTCCCAGGGAAAAGGACCGATTTTGTCTCCAGGGGCCTGTGGCCCTGAAGTGGCCGGACACCTCCAAAAATCCAAACGATCGAAGATGTGTCGCAGACCCAAGCTGCCCCCACCTCAAACCTGTGCTGCCCTGACAGTCCCAAGGGAACCCTACAAACTGACATCAGGAACCTGGGCTGGCCACTTTTCTTTCCCAGGGAAAAGGACCGGTCTGTGTCTCCAGGGGCCTGTGGCCCTGAGTGGCCGGACACCTCCAAAAATCCAAACGATCGAAGATGTGTCGCAGACCCAAGCTGCCCCCACCTCAAAGCTGTGCTGCCCTGACAGTCCCAAGGGAACCCTACAAACTGACATCAGGAACCTGGGCTGGCCACTTTTCTTTCCAAGGAAAAAGGCTGATCTTTGCCTCCAGGGGCCTGTGGCCCTGAGTGGCCGGACACCTCCAAAAATCCAAACGATCGAAGATGTGTCGCAGACCCAAGCTGCCCCCACCTCAAACCTGTGCTGCCCTGACAGTCCCAAGGGAACCCTACAAACTGACATCAGGAACCTGGGCTGGCCACTTTTCTTTCCCAGGGAAAAAGGACCGGTCTTTGTCTCCAGGGGCCTGTGGCCCTGAAGTGGCCGGACACCTCCAAAAATCCAAACGATCGAAGATGTGTCGCAGACCCAAGCTGCCCCCACCTCAAACCTGTGCTGCCCTGACAGTCCCAAGGGAACCCTACAAACTGACATCAGGAACCTGGGCTGGCCACTTTTCTTTCCCAGGGAAAAGGACCGGTCTTTGTCTCCAGGGGCCTGTGGCCCTGAAGTGGCCGGACACCTCCAAAAATCCAAACGATCGAAGATGTGTCGCAGACCCAAGCTGCCCCCACCTCAAACCTGTGCTGCCCTGACAGTCCCAAGGGAACCCTACAAACTGACATCAGGAACCTGGGCTGGCCACTTTTCTTTCCCAGGAAAAAGGCTGATCTTTGTCTCCAGGGGCCTGTGGCCCTGAGTGGCCGGACACCTCCAAAAATCCAAACGATCGAAGATGTGTCGCAGACCCAAGCTGCCCCCACCTCAAACCTGTGCTGCCCTGACAGTCCCAAGGGAACCCTACAAACTGACATCAGGAACCTGGGCTGGCCACTTTTCTTTCCCAGGGAAAAGGACCGGTCTTTGTCTCCAGGGGCCTGAGGCCCTGAAGTGGCCGGACACCTCCAAAAATCCAAACGATCGAAGATGTGTCGCAGACCCAAGCTGCCCCCACCTCAAACCTGTGCTGCCCTGACAGTCCCAAGGGAACCCTACAAACTGACATCAGGAACCTGGGCTGGCCACTTTTCTTTCCCAAGGAAAAGGCTGATCTTTGTCTCCAGGGGCCTGTGGCCCTGAGTGGCCGGACACCTCCAAAAATCCAAACGATCGAAGATGTGTCGCAGACCCAAGCTGCCCCCACCTCAAACCTGTGCTGCCCTGACAGTCCCAAGGGAACCCTACAAACTGACATCAGGAACCTGGGCTGGCCACTTTTCTTTCCCAGGGAAAAGGCTGATCTTTGCTCCAGGGGCCTGTGGCCCTGAGTGGCCGGACACCTCCAAAAATCCAAACGATCGAAGATGTGTCGCAGACCCAAGCTGCCCCCACCTCAAACCTGTGCTGCCCTGACAGTCCCAAGGGAACCCTACAAACTGACATCAGGAACCTGGGCTGGCCACTTTTCTTTCCCAGGGAAAAGGCTGATCTTTGTCTCCAGGGGCCTGTGGCCCTGAAGTGGCCGGACACCTCCAAAAATCCAAACGATCGAAGATGTGTCGCAGACCCAAGCTGCCCCCACCTCAAACCTGTGCTGCCCTGACAGTCCCAAGGGAACCCTACAAACTGACATCAGGAACCTGGGCTGGCCACTTTTCTTTCCCAGGGAAAAGGACCGGTCTTTGTCTCCAGGGGCCTGTGGCCCTGAAGTGGCCGGACACCTCCAAAAATCCAAACGATCGAAGATGTGTCGCAGACCCAAGCTGCCCCCACCTCAAACCTGTGCTGCCCTGACAGTCCCAAGGGAACCCTACAAACTGACATCAGGAACCTGGGCTGGCCACTTTTCTTTCCCAAGGAAAAAGGCTGATCTTTGCCTCCAGGGGCCTGTGGCCCTGAGTGGCCGGACACCTCCAAAAATCCAAACGATCGAAGATGTGTTGCAGACCCAAGCTGCCCCCACCTCAAACCTGTGCTGCCCTGACAGTCCCAAGGGAACCCTACAAACTGACATCAGGAACCTGGGCTGGCCACTTTTCTTTCCCAGGGAAAAAGGCCGGTCTTTGTCTCCAGGGGCCTGTGGACCTGAAGTGGCCGGACACCTCCAAAAATCCAAACGATCGAAGATGTGTCGCAGACCCAAGCTGCCCCCACCTCAAACCTGTGCTGCCCTGACAGTCCCAAGGGAACCCTACAAACTGACATCAGGAACCTGGGCTGGCCACTTTTCTTTCCCAGGGAAAAGGACCGGTCTCTGTCTCCAGGGGCCTGTGGCCCTGAGTGGCCGGACACCTCCAAAAATCCAAACGATCGAAGATGTGTCGCAGACCCAAGCTGCCCCCACCTCAAACCTGTGCTGCCCTGACAGTCCCAAGGGAACCCTACAAACTGACATCAGGAACCTGGGCTGGCCACTTTTCTTTCCCAGGGAAAAGGACCGGTCTGTGTCTCCAGGGGCCTGTGGCCCTGAAGTGGCCGGACACCTCCAAAAATCCAAACGATCGAAGATGTGTCGCAGACCCAAGCTGCCCCCACCTCAAACCTGTGCTGCCCTGACAGTCCCAAGGGAACCCTACAAACTGACATCAGGAACCTGGGCTGGCCACTTTTCTTTCCCAGGGAAAAGGACCGATCTTTGTCTCCAGGGGCCTGTGGCCCTGAGTGGCCGGACACCTCCAAAAATCCAAACGATCGAAGATGTGTCGCAGACCCAAGCTGCCCCCACCTCAAACCTGTGCTGCCCTGACAGTCCCAAGGGAACCCTACAAACTGACATCAGGAACCTGGGCTGGCCACTTTTCTTTCCCAGGGAAAAGGCTGATCTTTGCCTCCAGGGACCTGTGGCCCTGAAGTGGCCGGACACCTCCAAAAATCCAAACGATCGAAGATGTGTCGCAGACCCAAGCTGCCCCCACCTCAAACCTGTGCTGCCCTGACAGTCCCAAGGGAACCCTACAAACTGACATCAGGAACCTGGGCTGGCCACTTTTCTTTCCCAGGGAAAAGGCTGATCTTTGTCTCCAGGGCCTGTGGCCCTGAGTGGCCGGACACCTCCAAAAATCCAAACGATCGAAGATGTGTCGCAGACCCAAGCTGCCCCCACCTCAAACCTGTGCTGCCCTGACAGTCCCAAGGGAACCCTACAAACTGACATCAGGAACCTGGGCTGGCCACTTTTCTTTCCCAGGGAAAAGGACCTGTCTTTGTCTCCAGGGGCCTGTGGCCCTGAGTGGCCGGACACCTCCAAAAATCCAAACGATCGAAGATGTGTCGCAGACCCAAGCTGCCCCCACCTCAAACCTGTGCTGCCCTGACAGTCCCAAGGGAACCCTACAAACTGACATCAGGAACCTGGGCTGGCCACTTTTCTTTCCCAGGGAAAAGGACTGATCTTTGCCTCCAGGGGCCTGTGGCCCTGAGTGGCCGGACACCTCCAAAAATCCAAACGATCGAAGGATGTGTCGCAGACCCAAGCTGCCCCCACCTCAAACCTGTGCTGCCCTGACAGTCCCAAGGGAACCCTACAAACTGACATCAGGAACCTGGGCTGGCCACTTTTCTTTCCCAGGGAAAAGGACTGGTCTTTGTCTCCAGGGGCCTGTGGCCCTGAGTGGCCGGACACCTCCAAAAATCCAAACGATCGAAGATGTGTCGCAGACCCAAGCTGCCCCCACCTCAAACCTGTGCTGCCCTGACAGTCCCAAGGGAACCCTACAAACTGACATCAGGAACCTGGGCTGGCCACTTTTCTTTCCCAAGGGAAAAGGACTGATCTTTGCCTCCAGGGCCTGTGGCCCTGAGTGGCCGGACACCTCCAAAAATCCAAACGATCGAAGATGTGTCGCAGACCCAAGCTGCCCCCACCTCAAACCTGTGCTGCCCTGACAGTCCCAAGGGAACCCTACAAACTGACATCAGGAACCTGGGCTGGCCACTTTTCTTTCCCAAGGAAAAGGCTGATCTTTGTCTCCAGGGGCCTGTGGCCCTGAGTGGCCGGACACCTCCAAAAATCCAAACGATCGAAGATGTGTCGCAGACCCAAGCTGCCCCCACCTCAAACCTGTGCTGCCCTGACAGTCCCAAGGGAACCCTACAAACTGACATCAGGAACCTGGGCTGGCCACTTTTCTTTCCCAGGGAAAAGGCTGATCTTTGTCTCCAGGGGCCTGTGGCCCTGAAGTGGCCGGACACCTCCAAAAATCCAAACGATCGAGATGTGTCGCAGACCCAAGCTGCCCCCACCTCAAACCTGTGCTGCCCTGACAGTCCCAAGGGAACCCTACAAACTGACATCAGGAACCTGGGCTGGCCACTTTTCTTTCCCAAGGAAAAGGACTGATCTTTGCCTCCAGGGGCCTGTGGCCCTGAAGTGGCCGGACACCTCCAAAAATCCAAACGATCGAAGATGTGTCGCAGACCCAAGCTGCCCCCACCTCAAACCTGTGCTGCCCTGACAGTCCCAAGGGAACCCTACAAACTGACATCAGGAACCTGGGCTGGCCACTTTTCTTTCCCAGGGAAAAGGCTGATCTTTGCCTCCAGGGCCTGTGGCCCTGAAGTGGCCGGACACCTCCAAAAATCCAAACGATCGAAGATGTGTCGCAGACCCAAGCTGCCCCCACCTCAAACCTGTGCTGCCCTGACAGTCCCAAGGGAACCCTACAAACTGACATCAGGAACCTGGGCTGGCCACTTTTCTTTCCCAGGAAAAAGGACCGATCTTTGTCTCCAGGGGCCTGTGGCCCTGAAGTGGCCGGACACCTCCAAAAATCCAAACGATCGAAGATGTGTCGCAGACCCAAGCTGCCCCCACCTCAAACCTGTGCTGCCCTGACAGTCCCAAGGGAACCCTACAAACTGACATCAGGAACCTGGGCTGGCCACTTTTCTTTCCCAGGGAAAAGGACCGGTCTTTGTCTCCAGGGGCCTGTGGCCCTGACTGGCCGGACACCTCCAAAAATCCAAACGATCGAGATGTGTCGCAGACCCAAGCTGCCCCCACCTCAAACCTGTGCTGCCCTGACAGTCCCAAGGGAACCCTACAAACTGACATCAGGAACCTGGGCTGGCCACTTTTCTTTCCCAGGGAAAAGGACCGGTCTTTGTCTCCAGGGGCCTGTGGCCCTGAAGTGGCCGGACACCTCCAAAAATCCAAACGATCGAAGATGTGTCGCAGACCCAAGCTGCCCCCACCTCAAACCTGTGCTGCCCTGACAGTCCCAAGGGAACCCTACAAACTGACATCAGGAACCTGGGCTGGCCACTTTTCTTTCCCAGGGAAAAGGACCGGTCTTTGTCTCCAGGGGCCTGTGGCCCTGAAGTGGCCGGACACCTCCAAAAATCCAAACGATCGAAGATGTGTCGCAGACCCAAGCTGCCCCCACCTCAAACCTGTGCTGCCCTGACAGTCCCAAGGGAACCCTACAAACTGACATCAGGAACCTGGGCTGGCCACTTTTCTTTCCCAGGAAAAAGGCTGATCTTTGCCTCCAGGGGCCTGTGGCCCTGAGTGGCCGGACACCTCCAAAAATCCAAACGATCGAAGATGTGTCGCAGACCCAAGCTGCCCCCACCTCAAACCTGTGCTGCCCTGACAGTCCCAAGGGAACCCTACAAACTGACATCAGGAACCTGGGCTGGCCACTTTTCTTTCCCAGGGAAAAGGACCGGTCTTTGCCTCCAGGGGCCTGTGGCCCTGAAGTGGCCGGACACCTCCAAAAATCCAAACGATCGAAGATGTGTCGCAGACCCAAGCTGCCCCCACCTCAAACCTGTGCTGCCCTGACAGTCCCAAGGGAACCCTACAAACTGACATCAGGAACCTGGGCTGGCCACTTTTCTTTCCCAAGGAAAAAGGCTGATCTTTGTCTCCAGGGGCCTGTGGCCCTGAAGTGGCCGGACACCTCCAAAAATCCAAACGATCGAAGATGTGTCGCAGACCCAAGCTGCCCCCACCTCAAACCTGTGCTGCCCTGACAGTCCCAAGGGAACCCTACAAACTGACATCAGGAACCTGGGCTGGCCACTTTTCTTTCCCAGGGAAAAGGACCGGTCTTTGTCTCCAGGGGCCTGTGGCCCTGAGTGGCCGGACACCTCCAAAAATCCAAACGATCGAGGATGTGTCGCAGACCCAAGCTGCCCCCACCTCAAACCTGTGCTGCCCTGACAGTCCCAAGGGAACCCTACAAACTGACATCAGGAACCTGGGCTGGCCACTTTTCTTTCCCAGGGAAAAGGACCGGTTTTGTCTCCAGGGGCCTGTGGCCCTGACTGGCCGGACACCTCCAAAAATCCAAACGATCAAAGATGTGTCGCAGACCCAAGCTGCCCCCACCTCAAACCTGTGCTGCCCTGACAGTCCCAAGGGAACCCTACAAACTGACATCAGGAACCTGGGCTGGCCACTTTTCTTTCCCAGGGAAAAGGACCGGTCTTTGTCTCCAGGGGCCTGTGGCCCTGAAGTGGCCGGACACCTCCAAAAATCGAAACGATCGAGGATGTGTCGCAGACCCAAGCTGCCCCCACCTCAAACCTGTGCTGCCCTGACAGTCCCAAGGGAACCCTACAAACTGACATCAGGAACCTGGGCTGGCCACTTTTCTTTCCCAGGGAAAAGGCTGATCTTTGCCTCCAGGGGTCTGTGGCCCTGAGTGGCCGGACACCTCCAAAAATCCAAATGATCGAGGATGTGTCGCAGACTCAAGCTGCCCCCACCTCAAACCTGTGCTGCCCTGACAGTCCCAAGGGAACCCTACAAACTGACATCAGGAACCTGGGCTGGCCACTTTTCTTTCACAGGGAAAAGGACCGGTCTCTGTCTCCAGGGGCCTGTGGCCCTGAGTGGCCGGACACCTCCAAAAATCCAAACGATCGAAGATGTGTCGCAGACCCAAGCTGCCCCCACCTCAAACCTGTGCTGCCCTGACAGTCCCAAGGGAACCCTACAAACTGACATCAGGAACCTGGGCTGGCCACTTTTCTTTCCCAGGGAAAAGGACCGGTCTGTGTCTCCAGGGGCCTGTGGCCCTGAAGTGGCCAGACACCTCCAAAAATCCAAACGATCGAAGATGTGTCGCAGACCCAAGCTGCCCCCACCTCAAACCTGTGCTGCCCTGACAGTCCCAAGGGAACCCTACAAACTGACATCAGGAACCTGGGCTGGCCACTTTTCTTTCCCAGGGAAAAGGACCGGTATTTGTCTCCAGGGGCCTGTGGCCCTGAAGTGGCCAGACACCTCCAAAAATCCAAACGATCGAAGATGTGTCGCAGACCCAAGCTGCCCCCACCTCAAACCTGTGCTGCCCTGACAGTCCCAAGGGAACCCTACAAACTGACATCAGGAACCTGGGCTGGCCACTTTTCTTTCCCAAGGAAAATGGCTGATCTTTGCCTCCAGGGACCTGTGGCCCTGAGTGGCCGGACACCTCCAAAAATCGAAACGATCGAAGATGTGTCGCAGACCCAAGCTGCCCCCACCTCAAACCTGTGCTGCCCTGACAGTCCCAAGGGAACCCTACAAACTGACATCAGGAACCTGGGCTGGCCACTTTTCTTTCCCAGGGAAAATGGCTGATCTTTGCCTCCAGGGGCCTGTGGCCCTGAGTGGCCGTTACACCTCCAAAAATCGAAACGATCGAAGATGTGTCGCAGACCCAAGCTGCCCCCACCTCAAACCTGTGCTGCCCTGACAGTCCCAAGGGAACCCTACAAACTGACATCAGGAACCTGGGCTGGCCACTTTTCTTTCCCAGGGAAAAGGACCGATCTTTGTCTCCAGGGGCCTGTGGCCCTGAAGTGGCCGGACACCTCCAAAAATCCAAACGATCGAGGATGTGTCGCAGACCCAAGCTGCCCCCACCTCAAACCTGTGCTGCCCTGACAGTCCCAAGGGAACCCTACAAACTGACATCAGGAACCTGGGCTGGCCACTTTTCTTTCCCAAGGAAAAGAGCTGATCTTTGCCTCCAGGGGCCTGTGGCCCTGAAGTGGCCGGACACCTCCAAAAATCCAAACGATCGAAGATGTGTTGCAGACCCAAGCTGCCCCCACCTCAAACCTGTGCTGCCCTGACAGTCCCAAGGGAACCCTACAAACTGACATCAGGAACCTGGGCTGGCCACTTTTCTTTCCCAAGGAAAATGGCTGATCTTTGCCTCCAGGGACCTGTGGCCCTGAAGTGGCCGGACACCTCCAAAAATCCAAACGATCGAAGATGTGTCGCAGACCCAAGCTGCCCCCACCGCAAACCTGTGCTGCCCTGACAGTCCCAAGGGAACCCTACAAACTGACATCAGGAACCTGGGCTGGCCACTTCTCTTTCCCAGGGAAAAGGACCGGTCTTTGTCTCCAGGAGCCTGTGGCCCTGAAGTGGCCGGACACCTCCAAAAATCCAAACGATCGAGGATGTGTCGCAGACCCAAGCTGCCCCCACCTCAAACCTGTGCTGCCCTGACAGTCCCAAGGGAACCCTACAAACTGACATCAGGAACCTGGGCTGGCCACTTTTCTTTCCCAGGGAAAAGGACCGGTCTTTGTCTCCAGGGGCCTGTGGCCCTGAGTGGCCGGACACCTCCAAAAATCCAAACGATCGAGATGTGTCGCAGACCCAAGCTGCCCCCACCTCAAACCTGTGCTGCCCTGACAGTCCCAAGGGAACCCTACAAACTGACATCAGGAACCTGGGCTGGCCACTTTTCTTTCCCAGGGAAAAGGCTGATCTTTGTCTCCAGGGGCCTGTGGCCTGAGTGGCCGGACACCTCCAAAAATCCAAACGATCGAAGATGTGTCGCAGACCCAAGCTGCCCCCACCTCAAACCTGTGCTGCCCTGACAGTCCCAAGGGAACCCTACAAACTGACATCAGGAACCTGGGCTGGCCACTTTTCTTTCCCAAGGAAAAAGGCTGATCTTTGCCTCCAGGGGCCTGTGGCCCTGAAGTGGCCGGACGCCTCCAAAAATCCAAACGATCGAAGATGTGTCGCAGACCCAAGCTGCCCCCACCTCAAACCTGTGCTGCCCTGACAGTCCCAAGGGAACCCTACAAACTGACATCAGGAACCTGGGCTGGCCACTTTTCTTTCCCAGGGAAAAGGACTGATCTTTGTCTCCAGGGGCCTGCGGCCCTGAAGTGGCCGGACACCTCCAAAAATCCAAACGATCGAAGATGTGTCGCAGACCCAAGCTGCCCCCACCTCAAACCTGTGCTGCCCTGACAGTCCCAAGGGAACCCTACAAACTGACATCAGGAACCTGGGCTGGCCACTTTTCTTTCCCAGGGAAAAGGACCGGTCTGTGTCTCCAGGGGCCTGTGGCCCTGAAGTGGCCGGACACCTCCAAAAATCCAAACGATCGAAGGATGTGTCGCAGACCCAAGCTGCCCCCACCTCAAACCTGTGCTGCCCTGACAGTCCCAAGGGAACCCTACAAACTGACATCAGGAACCTGGGCTGGCCACTTTTCTTTCACAGGGAAAAGGACCGGTCTGTGTCTCCAGGGGCCTGTGGCCCTGAAGTGGCCGGACACCTCCAAAAATCCAAATGATCGAGGATGTGTCGCAGACCCAAGCTGCCCCCACCTCAAACCTGTGCTGCCCTGACAGTCCCAAGGGAACCCTACAAACTGACATCAGGAACCTGGGCTGGCCACTTTTCTTTCCCAGGGAAAAGGACCGGTCTTTGCCTCCAGGGGCCTGTGGCCCTGAAGTGGCCGAACGCCTCCAAAAATCCAAACGATCGAGGATGTGTCGCAGACCCAAGCTGCCCCCACCTCAAACCTGTGCTGCCCTGACAGTCCCAAGGGAACCCTACAAACTGACATCAGGAACCTGGGCTGGCCACTTTTCTTTCCCAGGGAAAAGGCTGATCTTTGCCTCCAGGGGCCTGTGACCCTGAAGTGGCCGGACAACTCCAAAAATCCAAACGATCGAGGATGTGTCGCAGACCCAAGCTGCCCCCACCTCAAACCTGTGCTGCCCTGACAGTCCCAAGGGAACCCTACAAACTGACATCAGGAACCTGGGCTGGCCACTTTTCTTTCCCAAGGAAAAAGGCTGATCTTTGCCTCCAAGGGCCTGTGGCCCTGAAGTGGCCGGACACCTCCAAAAATCCAAACGATCGAAGATGTGTCGCAGACCCAAGCTGCCCCCACCTCAAACCTGTGCTGCCCTGACAGTCCCAAGGGAACCCTACAAACTGACATCAGGAACCTGGGCTGGCCACTTTTCTTTCCCAGGGAAAAAGGGTGATCTTTGTCGCCAGGGGCCTGTGCCCCTGAAGTGGCCGGACACCTCCAAAAATCCAAACGATCGAGGATATGTCGCAGACCCAAGCTGCCCCCACCTCAAACCTGTGCTGCCCTGACAGTCACAAGGGAACCCTACAAACTGACATCAGGAACCTGGGCTGGCCACTTTTCTTTCCCAAGGAAAAAGGCTGATCTTTGCCTCCAGGGGCCTGTGGCCCTGAAGTGGCCGGACACCTCCAAAAATCCAAACGATCAAAGATGTGTCGCAGACCCAAGCTGCCCCCACCTCAAACCTGTGCTGCCCTGACAGTCCCAAGGGAACCCTACAAACTGACATCAGGAACCTGGGCTGGCCACTTTTCTTTCCCAGGAAAAGGACCGGTCTTTGTCTCCAGGGGCCTGTGCCCTGAGTGGCCGGACACCTCCAAAAATCCAAACGATCGAAGATGTGTCGCAGACCCAAGCTGCCCCCACCTCAAACCTGTGCTGCCCTGACAGTCCCAAGGGAACCCTACAAACTGACATCAGGAACCTGGGCTGGCCACTTTTCTTTCCCAGGGAAAAGGACCGGTCTGTGTCTCCAGGGGCCTGTGGCCCTGAGTGGCCGGACACCTCCAAAAATCCAAACGATCGAAGATGTGTCGCAGACCCAAGCTGCCCCCACCTCAAACCTGTGCTGCCCTGACAGTCCCAAGGGAACCCTACAAACTGACATCAGGAACCTGGGCTGGCAACTTTTCTTTCCCAAGGAAAAAGGCTGATCTTTGCCTCCAAGGGCCTGTGGCCCTGAAGTGGCCGGACACCTCCAAAAATCCAAACGATCGAGGATGTGTCGCAGACCCAAGCTGCCCCCACCTCAAACCTGTGCTGCCCTGACAGTCCCAAGGGAACCCTACAAACTGACATCAGGAACCTGGGCTGGCCACTTTTCTTTCCCAAGGAAAAAGGGTGATCTTTGTCGCCAGGGGCCTGTGGCCCTGAAGTGGCCGGACACCTCCAAAAATCCAAACGATCGAGGATGTGTCGCAGACCCAAGCTGCCCCCACCTCAAACCTGTGCTGCCCTGACAGTCCCAAGGGAACCCTACAAACTGACATCAGGAACCTGGGCTGGCCACTTTTCTTTCCCAGGGAAAAGGACCGGTCTGTGTCTCCAGGGGCCTGTGGCCCTGAAGTGGCCGGACGCCTCCAAAAATCCAAACGATCGAGGATGTGTCGCAGACCCAAGCTGCCCCCAGCTGAAACCTGTGCTGCCCTGACAGTCCCAAGGGAACCCTACAAACTGACATCAGGAACCTGGGCTGGCCACTTTTCTTTCCCAAGGAAAAAGGCTGATCTTTGCCTCCAGGGGCCTGTGGCCCTGACTGGCCGGACACCTCCAAAAATCCAAACGATCGAAGATGTGTCGCAGACCCAAGCTGCCCCCACCTCAAACCTGTGCTGCCCTGACAGTCCCAAGGGAACCCTACAAACTGACATCAGGAACCTGGGCTGGCCACTTTTCTTTCCCAAGGAAAAAGGGTGATCTTTGTCGCCAGGGGCCTGTGCCCCTGAAGTGGCCGGACACCTCCAAAAATCCAAACGATCGAGGATGTGTCGCAGACCCAAGCTGCCCCCACCTCAAACCTGTGCTGCCCTGACAGTCCCAAGGGAACCCTACAAACTGACATCAGGAACCTGGGCTGGCCACTTTTCTTTCCCAAGGAAAAAGGCTGATCTTTGTCGCCAGGGGCCTGTGGCCCTGAAGTGGCCGGACACCTCCAAAAATCGAAACGATCGAGGATGTGTCGCAGACCCAAGCTGCCCCCACCTCAAACCTGTGCTGCCCTGACAGTCCCAAGGGAACCCTACAAACTGACATCAGGAACCTGGGCTGGCCACTTTTCTTTCCCAGGGAAAAGGACCGGTCTGTGTCTACAGGGGCCTGTGGCCCTGAGTGGCCGGACACCTCCAAAAAATCCCAACAAGCAAGGATGTGCCCTCCACTGGCACCTTTCCAAAGCGTTTTACTACATTCCAGTAATACTCTGCATTTCCAGTGGTTCAGCCTGTCTGACCCTCATCCTGACCCTTAAAATGGACTAAGGAATTTTAAAACAGCCCTTAGGAAGGTGTAACAATGCCCTAAAAGGCACCAGACAAGTCCTAAGAAGCCTTCCAAAATCCCCTAAATATTCCTAATAGTCCTGCAAAAACACTCAAGGAAACCTGCTCAGCCTCCAAACCCTTCCTGGTGCTCTCTAGCCCACAGATGTCATCCCTACCTTTCTCCAGGGGGTCCCGTTGTCCTCTGAGGGTTCTGTCGTTGTCCTGGTGTGAGGGTCACTGCCTTGTCCTAGCGGGAGGGTTCCGGTGTGCTATCGCTGTTAGGGTTGCTGTGTGGTGCTGCTGCTGGCAGGGCTGAAAAGGGAAAAGGCTCTTGTTAGGGGGGCTGCTTAGGCTGAGGTTAGGGCTGGGGGGAGAGGTGGTGCTCCTGTACCCTAACTTGCCTCCTAAGCTGTACCCTGTAGCCCTGATCTCCACTGCACTGGCCAGCCCTCAAGCCCTCGCCCTTTACCCCTCAACCTCTCCCTCTGCCCCCCAGCCCTCAGGCTCTGTGTGTCACCCTCGAGCCCCCCCTTTGCCCCTCAAGCCCCCTCTCAGCTGCCCCTCAGCTCCTGTGCGTCACCCTTAATCCCTCTCCTTTGCCCCTCAGCCCCCAGCTTCTCTGAGGCACCCTCCAGCTGCCCCTGCCCCCCTCAGCATCTCTCTGTCACCCACTGTCCCCTCTCCCTGTGCCTCCCTCAGCTCCCAGCCTCTGTCACCCTCAAGCCCCCACAATGCCCCTCAGCCTCTATGTGCTGTGCCATGAAAAAACATAAAATTTCCCTAAAAACCCCTCATCTTCAAAATGTTCTAAAAGCCCCACAAAAACATAAAAATAGCCTCAGAATACCCTTAAAATACAAGAAAAATACCCTACTTTTAAAAAAACCCTAAAACACACCTAAATATCCCTAAAAAACCTTTAAGAAATCCCTCAATATTCCTAAAAGAGCTCTAAAAATACCCCAAAAATACTTAAAATGCCCTGATAAGACCCTAAAAAACCCTAAAAGTTCCCTCAAAAGACCTAAAAATACCCTAGTCCTAAGAGTCCTCCACATACCCTCAATAGACCTAAAAAAGCCCCAAGAACACCCCAAAAAAAACCATAAAAATTCTAATTAGTAGTAAGAAAGCCATGAAAATACCCTAAAAAAAAACTTTTAAAAGCCCTAAAAAAGTCCTAAAAGTATCCTAAATAGTCACAGAAAATTCCTAAAAAGCTCCTGTGAAAAAAACACTAAAATATCTTTTTAAAGCCCTAAAAAACCCCTAAAAAAGTGCTCAGTCCCCAACCTCTACCAGTCACTCTCTAGCCAGCAAACATCATCCCTACCTTTTCATTAGGGTCACTGCCTGCAGCTGCTGGGAGGGTTCTGGGGCTGTCCCAGCATTAGGGTCACTGCCTGCAGCTGCTGTTGAGGAACACTGGTGTTCTAGGGGTGTGTTTAGGGTGAGCTTAGGGTTGGGGTGAGGGCTGCTGCTGTACCCTAACCCTTCCTGGTACCCCGTGCCCTGTCCTTTGTACCCCTAACCCTCAGGGTCAGCTCTCCACCTGTCAAGTCCCCCCATTTTTGCCCCTCAGCCCGCAATGCCTGTGTGTCACCCCAAGCCCCCCGACACTGTCCTGTGGCCCCCTAACCTCCACCGTGCACTTTCCACCCTTGTAGGGGTGGTTTTAAGGGTGAGGTTAAGGGTGCTGTGAGGGCTGGTTCACCTGTCACCCTCAGGCACCCCCCACTTTGTCCCTCAGGACAGCCCCTGCCTCTCAGCCTCCTTGTGTCACCCTCAGGTTCCCACTGCAGCCTCTCAGCGTCTCTGTGCCACCCTGGAGCCCCCCTTTTTAACTCCTAAAGACCCCTTCTGCCTCTCAGCTGCCCCCATGTTCTGTGTCACCCTCCAGCCCCCTCCCCTCAGCCCCAGGTGCCTTTGTGACACCGCGCAGCCCACAGACGCCGTCCCTGCCTGTTTTCTTTGGGTGTTGTCCTGCTGCGAGGGCCGCACTATCCCCACGAGTCCGGGCTCCCATGTCCTGCTGCAGGGAGTCACACCTGGGGGATGGGAGGAGTGAGGGATGGGGCAGGGGCGGGATGGGGAGGGGTGAAGGGTGGAGAGAGACTGGAGAAGGGGTGGGCTGGAAGTACATGTAGGGGTGAGGGGTGGAGATGGGGACAGAGCAGAACAGGGCAGAGGGAAGAGGGACATTTGGAGGGGGCAGTCCACATATCCCAGACCAAAGCTGCAGCAAAATACAATTTTAGTGGACAGGGCAAAGCCAAACACCACCTGCAAACTGACATCAGGAACCCGGGCTGGCCACTTTTCTTTCCCAGGAAAAAGGCTGATCTTTGTCTCCAGGTGCCTGTGGCCCTGAGTGGCTGGAGACCTCCAAAAATCCAAACGATTGAGGATGTGTCGCAGACCCAAGCTGCCCCCACCTCAAACCTGTGCTGCCCTGACAGTCCCAAGGGAACCCTACAAACTGACATCAGGAACCTGGGCTGGCCACTTTTCCTTTCAAGTGAAAACACTCCCCAGGTTTGTGTTTTTCACCCCAGCAGTGACACACGCAGCACATTCCAGTACCTGGCTTCAGTATCTGCTGTGCCACACGAGCAGCGCAGAGGGTCAGGGAGGAGGTGAAGCTGAGGCTTGTCTGCCTGATTCCGTTCTGCACGGCATCCAAGAGATACAGCAATGGCAAGGGCCCAGGGAGAGAGCCTGAAGCACAGCCCAAATGAACACAGCGGGAGCAGGAAGACATCGATCAGCTTCCGGGACATTTCACGGGTCACACAGGTAAGAGCCCCAATTCAGCAAATCTGAGGGTTTGGTGACGTCAGGATCAAAACACCCGGAAACCTGTGAGAAAGAAACCGAACTGCAGCCGGCTAAAAGCCGTCCCTGCCAACAACTCCTTCAAACAACTTGTTCACAAGGAGGCAGGGATTGATTCAATACTCACCAGCCTATCTGGCCAAGGTCAGAGCTCTGTGCCCACCCAGGACACGGCAACCAGCAGGGACCCTTCTCCCACTCTCCAGCACGGACCTGTGAAGCCAGGGAGAAGTTTACAGAGCAGCAACAGCCAGAAGATGCTCTCTGCTTCCATACGCTCTCTGATTGATCATTCCAAAGGAAAGTCCCCCCCACGGATCGGAAGCAACCACCTCTCATTTCCCCTCCGCAATCATCACTGCCTTGCCTTTCTGTGCAAGTGTTTCCTCTCGTGCCCGTCCCCAGAGCACCTTTAGTCCATCTTTTCTTCCCAACCGCATCTCTCCAGCACAAATGCCCCTTCTCACACACACAAAGCAAACACTCATCTGCCTCAGCTTTTGGCCTAGAAAGTAAAAACCTCAGTGCATCCGGCTATGTGATTAAAACACAGAGACGCACGGGTGGACATAGATGGAAAGCTTTTCAGGAGAGAAAAGAGCTGATTCGATAGCACGCTTCCATACAGCTTCAGAAAAATCAGAATCCATAGCAACTCCTAAGACCCCTGCTGAGGAACCCAGCCCTCCTGGGGACACCCAATGCAGCAGCCACGGGAAAAGGATGGGAAAAGCCAAGCTTGGAGTGAAAAAAAAAAGACATCAATGCAGCAGCCTGTAAAAAGCCTTCACACAGCAATAGTGGGAACCAGTCCCATTTGCTCCGTCCCTGCTTTTTGGGATGACACAAACAGGAAATGAAAACACGTGAAACACAAGGCACACCGAGGGTGTGCCAGGTGCTCCTTTTGGCAGCGTGGATGACAAAGGTCTCTCTGCGCACTTACAGGCAGCCCGGTTGCAATCCATCCTTAGCCCAAGCCTTCCTCGCCTCCCATTCCCCAGCGCTCTGCTTTGGCCTTTGGAGCGCTGGCCCCGTCCTCCCGCAGCAGCACGGCACCGGAACACAGCGAGGCAAAGCGTGCCGGAGCCGCCCGTGCTGTCAGCGTAGCTGTCAGCTGCCGGCGGTGGGCAACTCCGGCCCTGCGGGCAAGGGGGAGACGGCTCGGGCACCTCCAGCGGCTGCTCTGCCCCGATGCTTTCGCGTTCTCCTGCATTTCCCTGCACCGGAGGGGGGCCGGGAGGGGGGCGGTTTGTGTCAGAGTGGAGACGGCAGGGAAGCATGGGGAAGCGGCGGGACGTGGACGACTCGCTTGACCTTCCACAGATGCCGGCAGAAAGGGCGGGGAAAGCCGGGGCCCCGCTCCGCCGCCTGCGCCCCGCCCTGGCGGCATTTTCCGGCACGCGGTCGCTTCCAGCGTCTAGAGAGGGACGCGCGCGGGGATCGGGAAAGGGGAGTGCAGCCCTGTTCCGACGCCGCTCGCCCCCCGCCCGCCGCCCCCGGCCCGTGAGCGCTGCGACCGCGCCTCCGCCGCCTGCCGAAACCGGCCCCGCCGGGCCGCCCTCGCCGCTGCCATTCTTCTCAGTCATCGCGTCCCTTTGCTCCCCTGAATCTCCTTCCCCCCCCCCCCCCCCCACCCCGCTCTATTTACAGACACCGCCCCGCTCGCCGCTCGCTCCCGCGCCTCGCCCTTCCCACGCTCGGCAGCCGTCCTTCCCCCCTCAGCCGGCACCCAGCGGCGAGGGGCAGGGCGCTGGCTGGGGGGGGGCTGCAGTACCGCTCTCTGTCCACAAGGCGGCAGCACCGCCGCCGGCCACAGCCGGGGGCTGCCGCTGGCCCGGAGGGAAGGGAGGCAGAAAAGAACAGGGGCGATCCCCTTGGAAAAATCGTCAAAAATAAATGGCCCAAAAACACCCGCACACAAACTAAAACACACTGCCTCTAACCCAGTAAAACCCCTCCAAAATCCTTTTCTTTTAAACTCTCCATAACTGTCTTTCATATTTATACTTTTCACATTCCCATTTATCATGTATATTGATGCATGATGCTACTTCGATTCTATATTAAATATATTCCTATTACTTCTATTTATTTATATTTTATCTTTTTATATATCTAGATATATACATTGTACATTTCTATATTTATATTCCAAAAATAGTTCTATTATCTAAAATAAAAGCCCTACCTGTAACCAAATTCTATCTCTATGATATTAATATTAACTATCTATTATTTAAAATAAAAATGCTGCCTGAAACCCACCCGCCCGCGGCGCAACTGTGGCAACAGCCCGTGTCCGCAGTACTGGCAAGGCCGCGGGAAATCCCGGCGGGGCGGCGCCTGCGTGGCGCGCGGACAGTGCAGCACGCGGACCACGCGCCTCGAATTTCCCGCCTTTTTTTTTTTTTTTTTTTTTCCCCCCCCCCCCCCCCTGTTCGCCATATTGAGAAGGTCAAGAGTGTCCCGGCCGCCGCGACACTTCCAAGAT
Organism: Vidua chalybeata; assembly: GCF_026979565.1. Lineage (NCBI taxonomy): Eukaryota > Metazoa > Chordata > Aves > Passeriformes > Viduidae > Vidua > Vidua chalybeata. Next base: position 7,012,080 of record NC_071554.1, on the reverse strand, counting down.
GGCGGCCGCGTGAGGCCCTCGGAAGGGAGAGGCGTTTTTTGCCGATGCCTGTCGGCGCCCGCTCAAAACCGGACCGCCCGCGGAGCCGCTGAGCCCACAGCCCGTGTTCAGAGCACGGGAAAGAGCTTTAAAAACCCCGCGGGGGCGGCGCCGGCGTCAGGGCGGCGTGCAGGCAGTGCGGTAGACAGACCGTGGTCCTCGTTTTTCCCGCCCTTTTTGCCGCCATATTGGGAAGGTCAAGCGAGTCCGCGACAACCCACTCCCAAGGTGGCGGCCGCGGGAGGACCTCGGGAGAGGGCTGCAGTACTGCACTCTGGCCACAAGGCGGCGGCACTGCCGCCCGCCCTGGGGCTGCAGGCGGGGAAGGCGCGGAAAGAAGAACAGGCGCGACCCCCTTCAAAACATCCTCTGCAATAAATGCCCCTAAACATCCCGCACGAAACCGAAAAACACCGACCAAAAAAAAAAAAAACCCTGCCTTTAACCCAGTAAGAACCAAAATAAAAAACCTTTTCTTTGAAACTATATTTCAGTCTATTTTATTCTTATATTTTTCATATTTATATTCACATTTTGATTTATAATTTATATTGATGTATAATTATAATTTTATAATTTCTTACATTCATTCCTATTACTTAAAATTTATTTTATTTTATATCTTTATACATATCTTAAGGTATTGATTACATATTTCTATATTTAGATTGATATTTCTAAAAGGTTCATATTGTTTATAAAAAAACCCCTGCCTCTACCCAAGTCAAAACCTAAAAAAAACCCTTTCTTTTAAACGGTGTTTAAATTTATCTATGTTTTTCGCATTTATATTGAAATTTGCATTTTAAATGTAGATTGATGTATGGTGTTATTTATATTCTATCTCTTCCTATTGCTTATTTTTATTTACACTTTATATTTTTATATCTATCTTTATACATTGATTATCTATTTCTATATTTAGAATTATATCAAAATAAAATGTATATTCATATTTTTTTAAATAAAAACCCTGCCTCTAACCAATTAAGGTAAACTAAATCTGATATCTGAGACCCTTACCACCAGATATTATTGTCCATATTTAATTAAGCCAGCATTGTGCTCACCGGCTGTGCAAATAGCAAAGATTATGTTAAATCAATATCGATTCTTCTAACTTCCAGAAAATACCTTGAGAATTACATTGTAACACAAGGATGTAATTATATTATAAACACAAGGATGTGTAATTTTTAATCATATACCAGGATGTCACCTGTAAAACCTAACTAAGATGTTTCCTTTAATAATTTTAAATTGGTTTGATAAATGCTACTTTCCAAAGCAGTTGCATACATCACTAAACACAGAATGATTCCTACAGCTCTGGAGTGTAGTACACCACTGCTACCCTCTACATGGCACTTTAAAATGTATTCTTTTTAAACAGAAAAGGGGGGAATGCCTGGTGCTATCTACACCCTAAATCACTTGACACTATTAGAAGAATTTTATATATTTAAATAGATGAGGACTTGAAGTTTTTATCTATTTAAGGTATGGTTCACAGACCTGAACTAAGGCGGATTGTCGGACTAAAACATTAATTTTCCCTGTTGGTTGGCTTTCTCACAGTTCTAAACGTTGAAATGTTTCCTGTTTATATAGTTAAGTTTTAAGTTTGTAACTTCCAAGTAATGAGCATTTTGAGAACTTGTATTGTTGGTAATCCCATCTGACAGTTGCTGGGAATGAATGTTACAACTTCAGTGATACATGGGACGCATCACTGGCTGAGAGAGGCTAGGGTTGTCGAGCTAGGGAGAATCATCTGTATCATCAAGCTGTCTTTGTGATGTGATCTGCAAGGAGCTCCGCAGAAGATGACAAAGAATATTTTGTGTTTTTATACAGAAAAGGGGGAACTGTGCCAGCTGTAGCTGGTCTACAGCTGCACAGATAATTTGGCCACGAGACACTTACTCGACCAGCCGAGCTCGTTAGAAAAATAGAAGCAAAGAAGTCCCCAGGCATGTTACTGATAGGTCAGATTCAAACTCCAACAGGGGACCCCGGCCAGTCTCTTTGAATGCACCCATACCATTGGCCAGTGAGCTGGGCAGAGTTGAGACCCTTATCCACTCAGATATGTAAGTGTGGGAAATTTGAAGCCCCTATAAAAGGGGCTGCCCAGCAATAAACTTTGCCTGTTGCTGCATGATCTCGGTGTGTTCTTGTTGCTTGTCTGTCTCTGAAACTGCGACAAGCTGCAGCCGCACCAAACCTCCAGGATTCCATTTGTTGGAAATGACACAAAGTTTAAAAAAATTTTAGTATAACTTCAGTCTGGAGTTCTGTTCATCTTTGCCCAGGGGGAAAGAAATTGAAGTTTCTTTTTAAAGGACCATTTCAGCACTCAAGGCCTGACAAGTTCAACATCTCTGCACACTGGCAGTAGCACAGAAAATACACAAAAGATAATGACCATTAACAAACATCAACTCCAAACATCACTCCTGGCATGGTCAGAGACACCTGGTCTGAGAAAACGTAGGTAAGAGAACAAAGAATGAGAACCCAATTAGCATCAAAGGCAAAGGGACCAATAACCAATAGGAAACCAAATTCTAAGAACTGTGTAACTTGGGACCAATGAACATTGAACCAATGAATTTATCTGAATTTTGACTGTATGTGAAAAATCTAGTAAAAATCATGTGTGATGGAAGGATTTTCTCTGCACAACCCAGGCAATATGTGAAAGAAATTATTTCTGTTGCACATCCTGGCCAGAACAACATCCTGGACAAAATAAAGCAATGCCTTAATTCTTTAACACTAAAAAATGTTTTTGGAGAATTTTTGCTTTTCCCATCATTTCAGCGACACTGTCGCTCCCAGCCAGAGCATTTGTGCTCAACCAGATCAATGCCACAGGCAGGAAGGCCTTATCCCAAGCCAGAGTTTCATTGGAGGGTCATCAACTCCCTGGGAATTGCTTTAAGGAAGGACTGAACTTTGTTCTGCCACTTTCCATCTGTTTCCCACATCAGCCAAAGTGTCAGGTCTGGCCATACAGGATTTGAGCCACCAAATGACACTTCTGAGGGTGTTTGTGCTGGAAATGCTCTATTTGCTTTTCTATCCCTCAGAATTTCCATGATATTTGATATAATATCCTTCAGAGGGGTTTCTTTCCAAATAAGCTCTCAATATCCCAGTAAGTTTCAGCTGGGAAAAGGGAGCGTCTGGGTATTTTTTTTCTGTCTGATGTCTTACAAGCTGATTTAAATTTTAACTGGAATCTTAGGCAACTCTTCCCTGAAACTGGGTTAAAGGAAGGTTCCCACACACGACACACTTATGCCGCGCTTTATTAGGAAGCCTAGGGAGCCCTAGCATTTCAGCTGCCTTGGAGTTGGGAAAAAGTCCCTGTTTTAGAAGCTTTCAGTTAACTACTTAAGTTCTCCTGAGTCCCAGTCTGTCACTAGCAGCTTCCTATACATCCCAGGAAGCTAGACAGGGACCCTACTAAATATCATCTGAACTGGGCACAACTTTTTTTCCTCCAGCAGCACTTGGCAGTGAGTGTTGGGGATTATTCCATCGTAACCATACCTATAACCTGGGATTGATCCTGATTGCTTGATTCTGACATCTTTGAAGCATTGGATTATGGAAAACAGACAAGACAGTGGATCACCCATTTATGTTACCTCGTGGTTTTTGGGCAAGGCTCAGCAATTTGCAGTAGGGAGAGGAACCACTGCTTCCCTTTCCAGCAAGGTATGGGAACGACAGCCTAGAGGATGAGGCTTGGGTAAGAATTGTGAGCTGAAAAATAGCTCAAATTTGCCTTAAATTCCTGAAATGGTCTGGGTTGGAAAGGACTTTATAGATCACCACATTCCAACCCCCTATCATGGTCAGGGACATCTTCCTGGGGTGTCCATGGAATATGTTCCATGCCAGGCTGGTGGAACAGGCAGGGTTTTATCCCTGAGCACAGCCAGGGGCATTTTTGAGGTTTCTGTAGGAAGAAGCCTGTGAGCTGCATTTTGGGAGCTGGAAGGCTCCATACCTGGAAATGTTTCCAGCACTGCCATTTGTTTTTTTTTCAGTCTTGGCCAAAACTGGGCATTACATTTCTTCCCAGAGTGAGGTAGTTTTCCCTTGATGGATTACACACTAGGTATCTAAGGGTTGTGCTGTCTTTCTTCTCCTGAATGGAAGAGTGAGAGAACACGGATGCTGCCAACTGTCACAGACAAAGTATGAACAAGTTCTCATGAAACTTAGCTCTCCAAAACTTGAATCAGGCTAAAAAGAGATGGGAATGTCCTTGGCAGAAAAGCACCTTTGAGGCAAAGCAGGCTTAAAATGCCTGCCTGTGAGCAGGAAATCCAGGAGAAATGGCTGCTGGCTCCTGGTGTCCTGAGCTTACCAGGCAGGTTTTGTACTGGATTGCAAGGCAGTTTTCCTGCCTCTGGGGGGTGGCACCTGCATCCCACTGGAAAGGGAAAATGTTGAGAGTGGCAAGTGAGAAAACAGTTGCTGACACGTGTCCTTGAACTGCAGGTCCTCCTGGTGGGTCTGCGCTCCTGTAAGTACAAAGGATATCAGTATTGGGTTACCTGTTTGTTCGCCTGAGGGGCTTGGAAGAGATGCTGGACATGAATTCCAGGGCAGTTTCCCTTGCTGGAGTGAGCAGTGGGATCTGTTTGCTTTCTGCTTCTTCATCCCCTTCACCTCGGTCCCCTGAGGTTTCAGGTAATCCACCTCACCTTTGCTTTTCCAGGGGTCTCTAATTTAAATTAAAATTTAAATGCCATTTTGAGTGTGGCATTTCCTTGCCGGGCAGCTGCCATGTGTGGTACTTATCACCGAGTGGCAGCAGTGACTTCAGTCCCAGCCACGATCTGACTGTTTTTACACCGAGACAGAAAAAAACTCTGAATAGTCAGAGCTATTTCTATTGCCTTCATAGAGATATCTTCTTCCATTTTCAAGCCCTTTATTGTTTAATTTATAAACACAAAAGCTGTAGTTGCGTTTTTAAACCCTACATATTTATGTTTAGAATTTCTTATACTCCAAGATCCTGTACATAATACAGTAGATACAAGGTATCTAAATCAATTTTAACAAGAATCATTATTTTTACATACATAAAAAGAAATGCTACAGTTCTTTCTATTTTTTGCACAAACACCCCCTAAACTTCCAGGCAATTTTGGGACTTACAGCCCCAAAAGGGCTGTAACCTCCCTTTTTTGGGAGGACCCCACCTAACCACTCTTATAATCTACTCACCTTCTCCTCCACTGCATCTGCACTCTCCCAGTGGCATTGGGCTGCCCCAAATTACCATCTCCGCATCACCTCCTAGCATGGGCTCCCTCACAGCCCCTTCCCCAGTGCAAAGGGAGGGGAAAGGCGGCCAGTAAGGGTTTAGTCCATCATTCATGTACCCAGTTCCTTCAGCAAGTCTGTTGGCATTTGGGAGCCCTGACACTGGCCATGCCCTCAGGACACCTGACATTGTTCCATAGCAATGCTTGTCAGACTGGTCAACCGATCAGCTCCTGGAGCAACGGGCTGCTGGAAAGAGGTGGAGTCCACCAAAATTGAGCAGCAGGGTCCTTGATGAGAGAAGAGGAAGTGGGAGGATTTTTTTATTATTTTCTTCACGATGACTGTTCCTCCCAGGGAAGATGATTTGGGCTGTGAGATGTCTGCATTTCCCACACCTGGAAGGAGCTTGGATCATCCCCAACTTACCCATGACATGGGAAGGAATCCTGGGAGCAAGGCCAGGTGGGCACTGCCCCTCACATCTGGAGCCAGGTGACACTAGGGAGCCACAACAATCCCAAAGGGCTTGGAACAGCCCCAGGATTGAGCTGGGGATGCCAAGGTGAGAGCACCCTACTTCAAACTCCTTTTCAGGTACCTTTCCAACAGTTGTTATCCAAGGAGCTGACAGCACAGGGAAGGGAGCAGGAGACAACAATGATGCTCAACAGGATCTCACATTTATTACTGAGAAGTGATTAATGGTGAAAAGAAAGGCAATGCCCAGTCCTCATTCGCTTAACAAGAAACTGAAACATAGTCACTACACATTTTACAATTTTTCTTCCTTGGTTTGTTTTGGGCTTTTTATTGTCCAAAATTCATTTTCCTGTAAACAAGACAAGTTTTTACCACTGTTCTCAGCTTTCAAAAAATCAAATTCATCCAGACCTAATCTTTAAATCTATATAATGCACAAGAACAGAACATTTCTTAGGACTCCTAGTACTTGACTTTTGAGTAACAAAGGGTCAGAGAAAAATGAACCACCTTTAAGACATAACCTCGTGGACAGTTTTCTTTTCAATTCTTCTTAGGCCAAAACCCCGACTTCCTCATAGAATTCCTCCTCTTCTGGTCCAGGGAAAGAAAAAAAAAAAATAAAGTTACTCCACTCTGCATGGTGGATGTTATAATTCAGTGTTCCAAGTGCAAATATCGAAACCTGGGAAGGAGGCCCATTAGGGTGGAAGGAGGAGAAACAGTGGGATTTAAAAATTAGAGAAAAAAAAAATGCATATGCCACTTAAGGACTTGAAAATCCAAAACCATAGTAAAAAGACAAAACCAAAGTGTACGCTCTGAAATCACAACCAAAGCCAAAAGAAAGGGGACAGGTTTTACCTCTACTCTACCTAGAAGGGATTTTTTTGTTGTTGTTTTTGGTTTTTTTAGTCCTTGTGATATTCCAATACTTTTTTTTTTTAATTGGAAGTTTGTAAAAGTCTTTTTGAAGTCAAAGGAATTAAGAAAAAAAAGTCCTAATTCTCTCTGGGATACTCTTGCTCCTTTTCTCTCTCTGAAAGACAGCTGGGATGCAATCTCTGCTGCAATCTGTGCCGGAGGAATGGCCTTTTACTTGACACGGCCTTGGCGTTCCTGCAAAAAAAACAAAAACAAAAACAAAAAAAACAAACAAAAAACCAAACAAAAACAAAAAAACCAAAAACAAAAAAAACCACAAACAAACAAACAAACAAACAAAAAAAACAGATCATATTAACTGAGAGCAGTTTTATTCACCACTGTTACACATCAGCATTCCAAGATATGGTTCTCCCATGGAGCCTGTCCCATAGCCAGCAAAGTCAGGAAAAGAGCATTGTTCTTGTCAAAAGAAGTGCTGCCACTGCATCCAGTTATTGCAGAGATGTGACATTGCTGAGGTCAAACAGCTCCTCATTCTCCTTTTTTTCTCATCTCAGTTGATTCACCACCTACAGAGCTGCATCAAGCTCTGGGGATTCCAACATCAGAAGGATGTGGAGCTGCTGGAGGAAGTCCAGAGGAGACCACAGAAACAGAAATCTGTGGGCTGGAACCCCTCTGCTCTGGAGATAGGCTGGGGGTGTTCATCCAGGGAGACCTCTGAGGCCCCTTCTGGTGCCTAACGGGGCTCCAAGAAAGCTAGAGAGGGACTTTGAACAAGAGCCTGGAGGGACAGAACAAGGAGGAATAGCTTCCCACTGCCAGAGGGCAGGGTTAGGTGCGATCTTGGGAAGAAATTCTTCCCTGTGAGGCTGGTGAGGCTCTAGCACAGGGTGCCCAGAGAAGCTGTGGCTGCCTTATCCTTGTAAGTGTCCAAGGCCAGGTTGGACAGGGCTTGGAGCAGCCTGGTCTAGAAGAAAGTGTATCTGCATTGGAATGAGATGGTCTTTAAGGTCCCTTCCAACCCAAACCATTCCATGATTCTATGGAAAAACACCACTTGAACTCCCACGTAGGCATCAAAGTAGGCTGGAGCTCAAACCCCGGCAGCACTGACATCAGCCTTGGTCTGCAGGGACTGAAACAGTCCCAGCCCCCAGCATAAAACCTCCCTGATACCCCTGACACAACTTGATGGTATCTCGCTCAAAAAACAAGAACTTGACAGGAAGTTCCCACTGACTGCTGCTATCACCCCAGGTATTCCTCCAGCACTGCGGAAACACCCTGTCCAAACACCAGAACAAAGAGGCAGCACAGCACCAAATACCCCCAGACACCAAAGGCTGCCACCCCTCTCTGCTGTTCTCAGCACTCCGTACCCATCTCTTCTGACTTCTGTTTGGGTTTAACGGAGAAGCTCTCACAGAAGCAGGTCCAGGCTTCCCCAAAGGGTTATGAGGTGTTTGAAGTGTCATTCCCAGATCATAAGACACCAGCTCAGAAATGAAACCTGTCAGCGGCCAGAGGGCCCTGAGCTGATGCTTCTCCCTGGCTCTGCCTCTTCCCTGAAGACAGGCAGGTCCCTTGTAGCCTAGGCATGACATGCACTCCAGGGCTCCGGCTCCTGCAGAGTGAGTCCATCACCACCCAGCCAGTCCGAGAGGTGCCAAGTCCATCCCACTTTCACAGCAAAGCCGTACCTGCAGCAGGTACCCACAGGTACAGCAGGTTTTCCCTCTTCACTCAGAGAAGAGATGCTGTCAGGGCTCTGAACCCAGTGCTTTGGTTCAGCTCAGGATGTTTCCGTGCATGTCAGCTGCTCTGCCCGGAGTTGTATCACCTGAAATAAGGGCAGCAACAGAGTCCCCTGCCTGCTTCCCATGGTCCCATGCTAACTAACGTGCTGATGGGAGGTACCTTCCCATCTTGGCAGCTCACACAACCTCTGCAACAAGCACACAGGCTGCTACAGGAAACCCCATCCTTTGCCACTGCTGAATGTAGGGAGAGCCCATCCCCAAACAGTTTCAATCCTGGGACAACAGCATGTGCAGCCATCTATCCTTAGAAACCTTCCCAAAAAGGGAGGCCTGGCCTCCAGCTCAGAACACTACTACTGGCTTTGGCCTCTCAGCCACACACCCAAGGAGGCTTCACCTCCAATTCCTCTGCAGGACGCAGAGCAAGGCCAGCATGATCCTCTGCTGTCTTCTGGGGACAGGAATCAGATGAAGGCACACATTCTCATCAAGAACAGTTACCCAAATAAGTCAATTTAATTCCCCTTTTCCTGTAAGTCTGCCCAAGTCTGTTGCAGGTGCTTTCATTGCCAAAACACCACTACAGCACAGCAAAATCCAACTGCCAGGGTGGGAAGCGGAGCCAGGCCTGAACACAGAGCACAAGAAGCACCGCAGGGAGAGCCACAAATCCAAAGGAAGGTGCCAAGCCCTGCTCCTGGTTCAGCAGCCAGCATGTTACGATACACAGGGACAGATGGCAATGTCACATATCCCTTTGGGAAGCAGCTGCAACTGCTTAAGCTAATGTCACCACTTCGCAAATGCAGACATGGGATAAACTGGCTGCCATGTTCAATCATGCCCTGTGCATCTCCAGGGCCAGGTCTTGGGCTGGGACAGTGGCCAAGGTTCCTGCTGCACACATCACCCTGTTAGCTGAGCAGCTGGACCCCAAGCAATCACCTCTTCTTGCTGAGAAGATGATGCTGCTCCCAAGGCCTGTGTGCAGCTAATAAGGAGCCAACCCCAGGGAAAATCCCCCCTTAAATACCAGTGTGTCAGAACGGAGGCTAGAGCAGATGTCCCCCCATGTCGCCAAGCTAAGAGAGGGGATCAAAGTGAACATCTTTGCTTCAGACCTGCTGTAAACCAGGATTGGGGAAGGGGGTTTCCAAAGGTCTCCATTCCCCTTCAGTCAAGAGGCTGCCTCAAGGAACAAGACAGAGGGGAACGGAGGAAAGGTGGCTGGATATGGAAGGAGGTGGATCCCTGATCCAAAACCACAGAATCCAACTGGTTTGGATTAGAAGAGAGCTGAAATCTCATCTTGCCATGGGCAGGCACACTTTCCACTAGACCAGTTTCTTCCAGGCCCTGTCTAATCTGGATGGGGCAGCCACAGTTTCTCTGGGCATCCTGTGCCAGAGGCTCACCACACTCCCCGGGGAACAATCACTTCCCAATATCCCATCTGGCAGTGGGAAGCCATTCCCTGTGTCCTGTCCCTCCATTCCTTGTCCAAAGTCCCTCTTCAGCTGTCTTGGAGCCTCTTTGGGCATTAGAAGGGCCTCTGAGGTCCCTCTAGAGCCTTCTCTTCTCCAGGTGAACACCCACAGCTCTCCCAGCCTGGCTCCAGCCCTCAGAGCATCTCTGTGGCCTCCTCTGGACTTTCTCCAGCAGCTCCACATCCTTCTGATACTGGAATCCCCAGAGCTGAATGCAGCACTACATGCAAGATGTCATCTGAGTGGAGCAGAGGGATCCAAGACATCTTGTCCTTGGGGTGTTACAGTGAGCATTCAACCACCAGCCAGATCTACCAGAACACACAGCAAGGCTCAACCACATTGCAAACATTTGTCCTTCCTGGCTCATCCTCGTCCAAATCCACAGGCTATGTAACAGTGTGTCACAGCCCCCCCAGCTACGTGACAGTTCCAGAAGACAAAGTAGCATCTGCATGCACACACTGAGCTTTACTCTGGGATACAATCCCTGGAGATCAAAGGGATTCCATCAGGAAGTGTTTTATGCCCTTTGGCTGCACTTTCATTAAACTTGGGTCATATCTTATTGATCCATATGGGAGAAGCAAGAAGGACACCTGCTCAGACTCATCCGCATCCATCAAACCCCTCCAGGAACAGGAAGGGCAAGAGCAGCATGGCATGGGAATGGCTGATACGTGCCACAGCTCAAATCCTGTGCTGACACCAAGCTCACATAGGGCAAGTATGCAAACAGGAGCTCTCTCTGATCATACCACTCAAAGCGACTTCAGTCCTGTCACTACTGTCCGCAGGGGCTGCAGCCATGTCACAAGCCAGGTCCTGTTAACAGCAACTGAGCAATATGAGATCACCTTATATATTCACACTGCAGGGGAGCCAACAACAAAAGGATCAAGTGTTTGTACCTGACAAAATGACAATGAGAGACAACACTGCCCATTTGTTCAGAGGCTCTTACCTTGATTGACAACCAAGGTTCAGCATTAACACTCCCAGCAAAGGTAAGGATTTTATTGTTACACCACAGAGGGAAACAGCACACTAAGCCAAAGGAGGACCTGGAGAAGAAGCCAGGGCACAGCTCCCAGCTGCGCAGCACACAAACCCTAGTTTGTTGGGACCTGCCTGAGCTGCAGCACAGCCCAAAGCCCTTGGGCAGACCAGGCCAGGCACAGTCTAAGTTCGGCCTGAGAAAGTCCTCAAAGCAAAAGGCATCACTCACCCAGTGCCGGCCCACAGAGGAAAGAGCAGGCGATTCCTTCATTGGAGCACTGGAACTCCCAGTATCATTCCGCAAAAGGCTAAGACACCCAATCAGAAAATACTGAGCTGGACCCACAAGGATCATCAAGTCCAGCTCCTGGCCCTGCACAGGACACCGCAACAACCCCACCCTGTGTTAGAGAGCATTGTCCAAATGCTTCTGGAGCTCTGGCAGCCTTGGGGCCTGTGACCATTCCTGGAGAGCCTGTAATCAAACTCTGGCCTTGGTGTACACACACACACTCACTCACTGATCAAGCACCTCAACAGCCCCACTCAGCCTGTGGTGTTGCACTTTGCTGTTTGATGCAATCCCAGCCAAACAACCCAGCGGGATTTCCATATGCCTGTGTCTCCAAGGCAGACATCTTAGATCATTGTCTTAGAAATCAGGAGTTACTGCAGCCCGAGGCCCTCCCAGCAGGATCTGCTCAAGGAAGACACAGCACAAATGATGGATAATCCATCACTTGTATATTATGCTCCACAAGCAGTCTCAAGTCCCAGTGTTTACAAACCAAACATGACTTTTTCTGTTGACAGCATTAGAAAGCCATCAGGGTTAGAAAAAAAAGCTACATCCTAGTATAGAAAAGGGGATAAAAATCAGGTAGTGATCTTGTTATAGCCTGACACCTTCATCCTACCTCCCATTCACTTAATGGGGCTCAGCACTGAGGAAGACAGGAGATAATGCAAATAAAAGTGATTCTTTGTCATAGCAGGACAGGCCTTTTGTTCTACAGATCAAAATCTAACACAGCAAACCCAAATATCCACAGAACTCTAAACAGGGCAAACTCACATCACTGAACAAGCAGGAGCCAAGAAGAAATACAAGGCCTTGGACACCTAATTTCCATGTCAGAGCAACCAGTCTGGGACAAGAAGGGCATGAAGACAGCCAAGGCTTTTCCTCTACAGGAGAGTTTACACAAGGTGGTCCGAGCTATTGGATATCCTCAGGCACACTGCTGTTCCCCAGAATCTTTCCAGGCACCTTTTAAAACTGATATAATCAATTGCAATAACAAACCTCCTCCTGCTTAAACATCACATTTAATTGCCTGAATAAAGCAGCCCAATTCCCATAAACATTTATAATTACTCTCACATAGGGACTCTTGTCCCACAGGGCAGGAAACAGAATGGTGAAAAGCTGAGAACATGCATGAATATTTAGAGCAAAGGAGACAGAGCAAGCTGGGAGGATTCCCAGTGGCATTCCATGGGAGGACAACTTGGCTCACAACACAGTCTGGAACGGGACTGGCTGACTTTGGAGCACAAGCAAAATAACACAAGTCCTTTCCAGTCATTAGGAAGAAAGAAAATTCTCCTGCACTTCAACAACTAGGGAGATCTTTACTCTTCCCCATCACTACAAAGGAAATGCATTTCATTACTTTGGTTACCTTAAGCAATCACTCAGGCAAGAAGTCTTACCACAAGTGCCACAAAACTCTTCAGAAAAGGAAGGAACTCCACTTTAATGTTTCAAAATCTTCACTGCTGTAGAGTTAAAGCCTTGGCAGTACCCTCTGTCACACCATGCAGGTGTAATGCCAAGGACTGAAAACCCACAGAGCTTCAGTGGAATTTGTGGCTCCACATACTCATAAAACATCTAGAAAGAGGACTGACCAAGTTTACGGATTATATTAAGCTATTCAGAGTAATAAAAACAGCAGTTGACTAAGCAGACAACTTAGTCAGAAAAAGCTGCTGAACTTTACAGGTACACTTGGTCTACCTGGTTGAGAAAAATTAAACAATGCGTGTGCAGAAAATCCCTGCCCTAATTCCAAGATTACAGGTTCCAAACTGACCATTAACCATCAGAAACACAATCTGTAACTCCAGGAAATTGCCTACTCTGAAGAAAAGTAAATATCACCCTGAACAAAACATACCACTGTGCTGTTATACAAACCCAGACAGGATTTATCCTGAGCAGAGTGTAGCTTTGCTCCTCTCCACCTCCACAGGCATGGAGCAGAACGGGAAAAGGGCCAAAGAAAAATAGGGATGAGCAAGAGACAGAAGCATTTCCATCTGCAGAGCCACTGTGCTCTAATTCTCTGGCCTGGAAGACAGATGACGGGAAAGGCAGAGTAGGCACAGAGGAAACCATGAAATAATTGCTCACCACCTTTTCTTACACAAGGAAAAGGGGGAATCACGAGGCAGACTCAAAGCAAATCAAAATGACGCATTTCCTCACACAACACATAAATTAGCTGAAGAACTGTTGATCCTGTGGATGCAAAGGAGTTCATTGAGCTCTTGGACAGAAAAATCATTAACTGATAAAGACAAAGATACATCCTTGGGGTTATGTAAATTCCAAAGCCAACATAGTGTTCAAGGGAAAGAAAACCTTCAGAGATGAATATGTGCCTGTACTGTCCTCACAGGTGTTGGTCTCAACTGTTATTGCCAGCTGCACACAGGACTTTTTCTAAGTGGAAACAGCAGGGATACCCAAGCAACGTGTGCCGCTGTGCCCAGCGGACATGCAGCTCCTGCAGCCACGTGATGCACTTATACAGACTTTGATCTGACCCACTGCAGCTGTCCTGGTATTTGAGGCTTAAACACCACCTCCATCCCAAGTAAGACAGAAGAGACACTTCATGCTACCACCACTAAGAAAAGATGCTAAGAAAAAGACACAACAATATTCTTTATTGAGAATATTCTGTACTGTGAGGGGACAAGAGGCTATTTGCCTGCTTCTGTGAGCCAGGAAGAGCTGAATTCACAAGCTCACGTAGAAGAGACAACACTCCCTATAGCGTGTCCTGTCATTTTACAGCCACTTGAAAGGGAACAGCCACATTCACTGGAATAGAGTTTTGTATTTTTTTTTTTTTTCTCTCATATGAGTGTATCAAGAACATGGCTCTGGAATCAGCTGAACTCCAAATCAGGCTGCAACAGCTAAAAGGCTGATGACCAATATTTCTTGATTTCCTTAATTTTGAGATGATGATTTGGAATTTGGAAATTCTCTGAAGGTATTTTACAGATGGTACCACAAATAACAGAGCTGAGATAGAGAGAGCAGAGCCTTTCCTCACCGTGCATAGATACAAAGAAGGAAACTGAAGAGTGTGGTTTCCTTTCCCCCTAAGATTAGAAACAAAAGAAAAGAGTTTTAGGTAGATTTTATCTAAATCTTCCAAACTGGGATTACATTACAATAGCTCTGCAGTTAACCACACAAAAAAGCAATTCAGCATTGTTCTTTTAAGAAAAAAATAAATACTAATTATAAAGAATCAGGAATTTCCAAGTTCTTGCACAAACCCCAAGTGGTTCATTATTAACTGCTTAAACACTCTGTTATATGACTTATATGTCAATTAAAAAGGCTTATACTGGGCACTAGTCACTGGAAGGAGCTACAAAACTCTCTATCCTAGCCATCAGTTTGGGTAATGACCATCCTTGTTTAACTTCCCTAGGAACTGCTGTGGTAGAGCAGAGTGCTGGCACTGTTCTGGCTGCCAAGCCTCCAGTGGTTTGTACCACTAAAGAACTAATTATTAACTCACAAAGCCGTAAGAGAGGACAATTACTACCAGGTACAAACCAGAACCTGCAGGAAAATGAGAGGACTAATTGTGGTGAGAGCACAAACCAAGGAGCTTCATGAATCTGAAACAGAAGAAAACAGCTTCTTTCAGGCAAAAAGCTGGTGCAGAATTACAGTTTCAATAAGAACAAGGAAGGAACACTGTGCATGGAGCAATTCTTGATGGACTGCCCACAGAATAATGCACTTCAACTGTTTTCTTGGGATCCTAATCGGTTTTCAGCAATGTCTTGTGACCCACTGTACTTCTGCACTAGGGAAAAATCCAGGGAGCTGAACTAGACCATGCCCTGGTGGTTTCACTGAATGAAGCAGATGGCAAAGAGTTTTGCTTGGAACATAAGAACTTTTCCTGGGGAAGCAGCTGCTAATAGAATAACCTGAAACACATACCTGTCTAAGTAGCTCTTAACCTTGGTGCCAGCAAGTTATCCAGAACTCTTGGAGCAAAAAAAAAAAAACCAAAGCAACCCCTGCTGTTGACACCTTACACACTCCTTTCTACATTCCAAGCCCTCCACAGTGCTTCTAGGCAATTTGCCAGCGATACACATACAATTTATCACAGAATCACAGACTGGTTTGGGTTGGAAAGGACATGAAAGCCCACCCCATTCCACCCCCTGCCATGGACAGGAACACCTTCCACTAGACCAGGCAACTCCAAGCCCTGTCCAGCCTGGCCTTGGGCACTTCCAGGGATCCAGGCAGCCACAGCTGCTCTGGGTAACCCCTGTCAGGACCTCAACACCCTTACAGAAATTATTTCCTCCTTAATATCTAATCTAAATCTACCCTACTTCAGTTTAAGGTCATTCCCTCATCTTAATTCATCTGCTGAAGGGAAAAAAAATGTTTGTGTTTTTTTTTTTTTTTTTTTAATTTTGAAACATTAATTTGAAGTCATTAATATGTTCATAATCAATTCAATTAACATATTTATAAGAACAATTAATTCAGGGTATTCTGCAGCTCAGAGCTGAAATCATGCAGCCAAGATAATCTGGAGTGAGGGAACATGAAGCTTTGCCCACACCAAGAGGGCAAGAAGTAGGCTGGGAACAACTTCACAAGAATAGGGTGTGGAATAAACTCCCCATGGCTGACGCCATACCTCTAAGAGGTGTGAAACCCCATTGCAGATGGCCTGCACTCTCTGACTGGCCCAACACCAATCACAGTCCTTGAATCCTAGAATGGCCTGGGTTGGAAAGGACCTTATAAATCTTCTAGTTCCAACCCTCTGCCATGAACAGGGATAAAACAACTGAAAAAATTTAAACAGTGCATCTCATCAGGCCCTTAAACTAACATCAACAAGTCAACTTTAAATATTCTTTTTTAATATTAACATTACATTAAAATATTACTTTAAAGACTTCTAACACAACACTAGTAAGTGAGAGACAGGACTACAAGGCAAGTGCAAGTGGTTTGCTCTTCCACTGCTCTGATTCCACTTCAGTTGCAGTGAAAAGGCTCCTGTTTTAGGGTTGAGGAAACACAGCTCCCAGTCTCACAGCAGAAAACACCCACTAGAGCATCAGACAGATCTAAGTCTTCCCTCCAGTTTTCTCCTGTCTGTAGACACAGCTAGAATACAAGCAAAAATATCTGTGAGTGTTGTTAAAGGCTGGCTTAAAATTATCGTAAGCACAAAATATTCCTTACAAACAGCCAGCGCCAAGCCACTGGAATAAGCAGGATGGTTTGTTTCCTCCATTCCTGGGCAAACATACAAACATGGACACAGTCCTACAGGATTTAAACAGCCTGGAAATAAACTGAAACCATGTGCATTGCTGAACAGCACAGCAGAAATTCTGACTTGGTGTATCAATCAATTGATTTCACTATGGTCACGATTTGGAGCAGAAAACAGCAAATAGTCCTGGGATCACCGAATGAAAGGAACTGTGTGAGTGGAAGGAGTGTTCCCTTGCTGCCACAGAGAACAGATGGCTTTGCCTTGATATGGAATATCCAGGAATTGAATCTTCAAGTCAGAAATATTGTCCTGTGGAACATGCTAAAGCCAAAGCAAATGCAGTATTCTCCAGGACAACTCTAACAGCAGGAGGTAAGAGTGCTGGTCCACCCTATAGGGAATATTCTCTTCCTCCCCTCTGAGATTACAAATTGGGAAGAAGAAAAAAAGAGCTTTGTAAAATCCATCAGAAAGCATTCATGTATTCCAGTGACTGTGAAGTAGCCTGCCCATTTCAAACAGGCTCATACAACACCCCTCAGTTTTCCCTTAAATCACATGTTTTAAGGAGGCAGTGAGTGACACTTGCCAGTATTCCTTTAACCAGCAGACACCATCAGCTGAGGCACAAAGCAGCACAATTTCAGAAATAACAGAGCCAATCTGGCCAATCCCACCTCTGTGCTTTGAGGCTGATCCTCATCATGACAAACCCCACCAAAGCCCTTCCCATTCTGCACAGCTCAGTCTGACTCAACACTTAAAGTCCCAGCGCAAAGTGTCTCTTTTCAGCTGCAAACCTGACCACTAAGTCCTGTACTCTACACAGCACTGGTTTTCATGAGATAACCTTCCTAAAATCCCTGGAACCAGGGATAGCCAAATATCTCAAGCCTGGGCAGGCAGAAAGAATCAAAATAAACTTCCCTTGGGAGTTTTCCACTGATTGCGTTTCCACAAAACACACGCTGTCAACCTTTCACACCAAGCGATCATGATGGGAGACCTCTACACCAAGGTCACCGCAGCATTCCTAGAAATCCAAGTGCATGGCCATGGGACAGGGATTTGTGGTGTTGTTTTGGTTGTTTAAAGCAAAGATAAAATAATTCTTACAGGGAAGAAGCCAATGACAAGCTCTACCATAAAAGCAGCTATTCTGGGTTTCAAGACGGCTCTGGGCAGGATTGCACTGCGAGTGGCTTCACCATTTTGGGTCAGGAGACTATTCAAACCTTTTAAAACACTGGATTAGTAGAGCAAAGCAACACATGGAAAAGGAATGGGGATTAGCTTTAGAGGATGGGCACAGGCAACAGGAAAGGAAAAGAAAGAGGATTATTTCAGTGTTTTCAACACTGAACTTAACTACCCACCCCTCTCCCTTCACTGGACAATGGAAACAGCATAAACACTATACATTTTTCATATAACATCTTGGAGCTGCTTTAGTGGATTCTGAAAAAATGACTAACAGTGAGAAGTATATAAGAATATTCAAGAGTTTCCAGACTTTCACAAGAGATCATCCATCTGCTCAGGCAGCAAGCTGGAATCAAACTGCAAATGAGACAAAGATTTGGGCAAGTTGAAGCTGAGTGAAAAAACTGCAGCTTGGGAGAAGTTTGAAACAAGCCAAATCTTGAAACATTTAAGCTTCAAGGAACACCAACTGCAGAGCATCAACATCTCACACTGTAGGAGAAATAAAAGAGCTGGGAGCAATGAAATTTCCCCAGAACAAAAAGCAGGCAGAGCAGCGTTTTAACCTTCCAGTGCTTCAGTTCTGGTTCCTCATATCTTTTTTAAATTCAGGTGATTACTTGAGATGCTTCAAGCAGACAGAGCATGGTTTGGGTTTTTTGGCACCTCTACTGCCATGGCAGGAATCACTCCAAGAAAAAAGAAAACCTTCCTTCTGCAAAAATAACTGTTCCTCCAATGAAACCATGAAAGAGAAGTTACAGAAACCTTAACCACATTCCAGGCTGTGTCAGTGAGTGATTGAGGAGGTCAAACTGCTGCTGTAAGAATGACCAAGGCCCAGAGAGTCACCTCCTCTGTGCTGGATGTTACAGGGGCCCGGAGCATGAAACACAGGGTGAGTAAATAGCAAAAGAGCAAACATCGACTGTGTTTACACAACTCCCTTTTCTCCTCTGTGAATTCCAAAGACCTATGACTAAGTTCCTTTGCAGAGAAAGAGCGCTTTCCTAATCAACTGCTGCTGCATCCGCTAGAACATGGTTCAGAAAGGCAGCACTGGCACTCAGACGATCGCTGCTGCTTTTGACTCTCCACACCAGCACGTCTCAAGAAGCAGGGGAGGAGACTTCAAAATGCAACTGGGAAGATGAATAAAGACAGTTTACAGCTTTAAGAAAACTGCTAAGCCTCATTTCTAGTATATTCCTGATTTTTAGACTTTACGCAGCAAACATAGCAGCCTTCCAGAAGAGCCCATCGTTCTGTCTGCTTTTCCCAAAGCCTTCTCTCTTTTCCTCCTCCTTCTGCTTACCCATACCTAGTATTAACTCTTTTCAACCATCCATCCCTAACCTGTCCTTAAGGAGCATCTTCCCCCTTCCCCTGCCTTCTCCCACTATGCCAAGATCTGACTCTCTAACAATGCTAACTGTTGCTCCCTGAAGTCAGGTCTGGAGGGTATCACAGAATCCCATAATGATTTCAGTTGGAAAGCACCTTACAAACGATCCCGCTCCACCCCTTGCCATGGGCAAGCACACCTTCCACTAGACCAGGCAGCTCCAAGCCCCATCCAACCTGGTCTTGAACACTTCCACGGATGGGGCAGCCACAGCTTCTCAGGGCCAACCTGTACCAGAGCCTACTCACCCTCACAGGGAAGATAAAGGCTGGACAACAAGTGAAACAATTCTAGGAGGTGAAATCACACAAAACAATCAGGTCCTCACAAAATACCAGTTTACACCTTCACACCTTGCCATTTATTATTCCTCCCTTATAGACTTTCTCCAAGGACTGCAAGTGACCACATTTGTGCTTAAGTGTTATAATTTATACGTTGCTCCGTGTAAAATATATTTAAGAAATTTAAAAACTGCATTCACTGTCACAGTGAGCAGCTGCAGCTCCTGATTCTGTTCTTCAAGTCTTAGGTGAAAAATTCAACATTGCTCAAACTAAAGAGATCATCAGGAAACTTGGCAAACTCCCAGCCAGCTGTGCTAATGCTAATTTTTATAATTATAATTTTGATCAAACATAAGCCAGACCCACACTGAGGGGAAGGGCAGCCCCTGTTGACTTTACTACAGCTGAACCCAAGTAAGAGTCAAAGCCCACTGGTTCCTGAATTTGGGGCAGGATTTTCAATTAATGCATTGCTAAGGAGTAGATGATGACAGGAAGATTTGAGAGCAGCTGCAAGGTAAGTTGGGAGCTCAGCTCATGTACCACACTGCTGGCAGTGCCATGCAGGTGACAGCCCACCACGGCCCCGAACAGAGCAACGAGAAACACAGCGATCGTGTCCATAGGACAAGCAGTCACAGACTTCAATCGCAGTGAGGGAGATTTAGGTTGGGCATTAGACAAAGCCTCCTTACAGAAAGGATAATTAAGGAGAGGGCTAGATTGCCTGGAGAGGGACAGGAACTGTTGTTTCTGGAGGTTTTACAAGTGGAGGGAGACATTGTCATGCTCACCCCACTGTGGCCAGGGGGTGGATTAGCAGCCATTCTAAGACCCGGCTTGGGTTTCTAACAACTTCCCAAATGCCTTGCTAGTCTCCAACTTCAAACTGCTCCGATCCAAGAGCTGATAATGGTAGAGAAATGCATTTTGTTTACATCACAGCACTCGGCAAAGGCTGAGATTCAGCATAACCAACACACAGTCAATCACAGGCAGGGACTGGGCAAGGCTTCTCACCCTGCTCTGCCAAGTGCTGGCACCCATTTCATAGACTCATGGAAGAGTTTAGATTGGAAGGGGTGTTAAAGATCATCTAATTCTGACTCCCTGCCATGGGCAGGGACACCTTCTGCTAGACCAGGCAGCTCCAAGCCCCATCCAGCCTGGCCTTGGGCACTTCCAGAGATCCAGGGGCAGCCACAGCTTCTCTGGGCAACCTGTGCCAGGGCCTCACTACCCTCACAGGGAACAATCTTCTCCTACTATCCAATCGAAACCTATTCTGTCAATTTAAAACCATTCCCCCTTGTCCTGTCTCTCCAGGCCCTTGTAAGTAGTCTCACTTAATCTTTCCTGTGGGTTTCCATCAGGCACTAGAAGGCCACAATTAGGTCACTCCAAAGCCTTCTCTTCTCCTGGCTGAACAATCCCAATTCTCTCAGTCCTTCCTCACAGGAGAGGTGCTCAATCCCTCTAATCACCTTGGTGGCTTCTCTGGACATACTCCTCCCCAAAGATGGGCTACTAGTTGGGTGTGGGTTCCAGGTACAAGGAGGCAGATAGCCAAAAGGCAGACTAATGCCCGTAAGTCCACACCCCAGAGTTTGTCCAGTGCAAGGCAGTGCCCACCACCTCTTGCCCCGCAGAACTCAGACAAGACACACAAACATGTTACCTTTTTAACATTTTCCTCCTCCTCTTGGCGTTTCTCATAGTGTGAGAAGTCATCAAAGATGGAGGTGGTGTGCTTGTAGGTGGCAATAATTTTCAACACCTGCTTAGCCTTTTCCAGAGGCACCTCCTGAGTGTCCCTGGAGTTGGTCACTGGTTTATTCTCGTTGTTCTCTAGGCGGATGTGTCGCAGCTGGCTGTTGGGAACGTCCTTCACAAAAATCCACCTGACATCAAAACGTCCCTTCCATTTGTCCTGGGACCACACACCTGCACAGGTGTTATAGTCCACAGCAGATTTCATTTCTGCTACGCCGCAGAAGTGACCACTACCGTTGACACTGAACAGTAAGTATACAGGGCCCTTCCCATTCATGGAGCGATAAGCTGCATCTAGTCTCTTGTTGCCATGCTCTGTACTGCACCAGATGTTGTATTTAATGGAACGGTGGATATCGTCCTCAGAGTAACTCTTAATGATGAAAACCCGCCCATGCTTTGGGTTCCAGTCAAAATCCTTGGGGTTGTAATTGTTGACAGATCTCAACTTCTCCAAGACTGGGTGTGGCTCAGAAGGAGAACCAGAACTGGCCTGAGCCTGTCCCACTCCATTACCATCCACTCCATTTTGGCCGAAGCCGTTGCCACGATTCCGAGGGGCGACCCAGCGGGTGGGCTGCGCTGGTGGCACAGGCAGTGGGGCTGGCAGTGGCAGTGCCTGCGGCTGCTGCCCACTTGGAGCCTGGGTCACCGGTGGGCTACTACTGATCTGCTGGCCCACAGGCTGCGGAGACACCTGTGGTGGCTGCTGAGCAAGATTCTGGACCAAGGCTTGTGAAGGGGCTTTTGCCACTGGCCCTTTGTTATCCCAAGTTCCAATATCCATATTATGTTTTATGGGAGGAGGTGGAAGACTTGGCCCTGCAACGCCATTCTTGGTCTTCAGCTTGGGCTGCTGCTTGGCGGGTTTGCTGGCAATGTCAGCCCAAGAGGTCGGCTTTGGTGGTGCAATCGTCGCTGGAGGCAAACTGTTTGACGTCACAATGTTACTGGTGATAGAGCCGCTCCCCACGGCTGAGCCCACGACTTTTGGGACACTGCTCACCACGTCCGTGCTGCCCAGCTTGAGGGCTGCCATGCCCTGGTCAATGGTATTCATGCCAGGAGCCTTGTTCAGGGTCTCGTTGGCAAAGGCTGACTGCCCATCAATCATGGCCCCTCCCAGTGAGCTGGGAGCATAGGCGTAGTTGCTGCTGTAGCCAGAGCTTTGAGTGGATTGTCCCTGAGAATTGTTATTCCCCCAAGCCGAAAAGTCAATTCCACTTGGAAAGAAGTTAAAGCCGTGCTGCCCAAGGAATGGAGTACTGCCAAGGGTCCCTGGCTGCCCGAACATGGCATCGGGGAGGAAGTGAGGCTCCCCGTTGCTCAGCTGTCCATATGAAGTCAGGTAGGGCATGGGGGGGTCTCCCCCTGTGGACCAGGCAGCTTCGCCTAAGGAGTAGGAGAATCCAATGGAGGGACTGAAGTAGCTTGGTAAGTAGGAATCAGACATTGCAGTGTATGCATTATTCTGAAAGAAAACCACAAAAACATAAGCACTGAATTGTTAGAAGGAGTTGAACCAATTTTAAGGGACCAGGAGTAAAAGCAGCTTAGACTTCCCATGCCCTACTCCTCCCTACTTTAGGGCTGGGCAGATAAATAGGCCCAGCCTTGAACACCTCCTTTGTCAGAAGGGCTCTAAAACCTGTTCCATTGCCAGAAAGGTTAAAGACAAAGCTTCCCATGCCAAGAGGGGAGTGTGTGGTGTTTGTGACATACACTGGACACTGAGCTTACTGCTCAGGCTATAAATCCAGTATCTTGCATCCAAGTATCATCTTCTGCTAGTAGCTACTTCCAGCAAGGGTTTTTCCTGCTTGTGTAACATACTTAACCCTTATTAGGGTGTTCCAGGGAGGACCTGGGGAAAGAATGCAGAGAGATGGGGAATAAGAAAGAAAAGGATTCAGTGGAAACACGCTGTGAAAATCACGAGTGTCCCTGATTGCTTTCCTTAAACTTACTAGCCATGAAAACAGCTTTATTCCTACAATTTAAAGTTCCATACTTCACAATATTCCAAGCAATTGCAAACAAACAGGGACTTAAAGCCTACTTCTCAAAACACGAACTCCTCCAGTGCTGTGGGCACACACTGAAAATGGGAAATAATCAACAGAAGCCTTTTGCAGCACAGTGACAGCACCAGCACAAACAGGTTTCAAATCCAGAAGTCAAAAAAAAACCCATCTCCATGCCTTGATCTCCCTTTTAACATCCAAGTAGTCTTTAGGTTACAAAAAACAAATGCCTAATTTGACAATTAGGGAAGTCACACATCCCCAAGATTTGCTTACATGAAAAACATCTGTCATTCCCCATTCAAACCCAGGTCCCCTCTGGGGAGTGGTTACAGTCCTGCTAATGGATATCATCCTGAGTAATTTGAACCTGTGAGCAGTGGCCTCGAGCTGCCCAGCCCCTAACAAACTAGCCCAGTACAGATGAGATCAAAGGTACGTGCAGTTCCCAACTAAAAGCTTGGCTTGCAGCAGGCTCTGCTCCATTTTTCGTTGAATCACATACTCACGTGCCAAGCGCAGCTCCCAGAGGATTTTATGCCATGCTGAAATCCAGAGAGTCTCTCAAGATGGCTCTGGCACTCTCCAGAAATAGCTGATTTGCCATTCTACCTTCTACTTACAGGAAAGCAACAGGTTTGGGGCTAACCAAGCCCCAGCTTTACAGAAATTAATAGGAATTATTTAACACCATGTGTTCAGAGACTGCCTGAAAACTCAGAGATGCTCTCTTCAACCTTTGATTTCAAAAAGGTCTCCCAAAAGCAAATCAGTAAAAAAACCGCACTCTCATCCAGGGTTTTACTAACTGAGGAACTCCATCCTGCTAAACCCAGGACTCAATACATTCAAAAGCACCAACACTGACACTAACTTGTAAGGCAAATGAAACTTAAAACTTCCTATTACTATTTTGAGCCAGCAAAGTCACTTCAAAAGTGTATCGCCTCAATGGTAAGAGTAACATTTTGTCTCCTGAACTCAGCTTTAAAGAAACAGGAACATGCTGGCCCATCCCTAAATCTGAGGCAGAGCCATTTTCTCTCCACAGGAGCACTCAAAGCACATCACTGCCAGTTAAAAAAAAAAAAACTTTCTGCTTGTCACCTCAAAAATCTTTTACCACTTGTCAATTATGTTCAGCTTTGAGATATCTAACACAAGGTGTATTAAGTTATGACCTGCAGAATACTAAGCACCTGCATACAGGTAGTAAGAAGGGAGCAGAACAGTTCAAGAGTTGAGCACAAGAAGCTCAGAGCAGATTTGGGACACAGTCACTGCTGTTCTCCACATGAACATCTCCAACACTGCTTTGTTATCAAATATGGCATCTTGCTCTGCTCCCCTGCCCTCGCACAACTGACACACTTGCTGATTACCATGCAAATAAAACTCTAGCAGCTTCTCATTCTCTCCATGACTAAGACTCTTTGCACAGTTATTTCCTCAAATTCACTGTTCCTCTTCACCTCAGACCAAGATTCTCAGTGAGCCTTGCTGTCGAGCATTTGGTTTTTAAAGGGTTAAAAAATCATTTACTGTGTATCTGAGCTTTAAAATACACAGTAACCTCGTGGGAACTAACAAGTAAGAGTCACGCCTGAAAGAGCAGGTGGGGAATAAGGAGCAGTGAGACTTTACAACATGGTTACCCCACGGGTGCATAGAGAGCTCAAGAAGCAACTCCAAAACTCATTTAATTCAATTATTCAGAGCAGTTTCTCTTACTCCCTTTCCCATCTCCACCAAAGAGGGGTACCCTTGGATACCTATGCATTTTTGCCTCCCTCCAGACCGAGCTCTGGAGGTTTTGGGCTCTACACAGCACAACAAGGAACTGAGAGTCACTCAAAAGTTCCACTCCAAGTTAACTTGGTGGTTTCACCTTGCTCCAGCTCAGTTTCTGCCTCCTGGGGCACATTTCAACCACTTCCTTATTTTTAAAATGAATTTTTACCAGCCTGAGACACACTGAAATAAATTAAAGATCCAGAAATGCTTCATCAAAACATGTAAAATACTGTGTTGCTTCAAAATTATAGTAAACCTTTTTGTGTTTAGGAAACTTAAATAAAACTGCAAGTTTGTATGAAATACATCCATATTCAGAAAGAAGCTGGGAATTAGGGATGTTGATAGCTGAGACAGAAAAAATCAGCATTGAACGATAGCTACTAGGAAAATAGCTGCTTTTATTCAAGACTTGAGAAAGCAATAATGTTCTCTCACCCTATGAAGGCTCAATTTAGGCTTGTAACTTTTCAGGGGTTTGAATGCAGTGAGTTGTCTTGATGGACAGGCTGAATTCTGAAGATTATGAACAGCTGACAGACAAAGAATACTTATCCTCAGATCTTTAGCACAAACTAGGAAAATGCTTGCTGAAATTTAACTGAGACAGTAATCTGTTCCTGTGTTCCAATAAAACATGCATCGTGTTTACATGAAATAAATAATGTACTGACTAGTAAAAATATGCAAAAATACAATAAGGGGAAACCAGAACAGCTTATTTTTACTGATCACAACTGGAAAGAGAAGCCAAGAGAATACCTGACTGCTCCAGTGCTATTACAGATGTTTATCTATAAACAGTTGTACATCAGCTGAACTCCATCTGTTCTGTGTCATTCCCTGCAGCTCATTAAGGAAAACAAACAAACACCAGTTAACAGTGGTGTTACTCTAAGAGAAAGTGAAGAGGAAAAGTAGCTGCAAGTTTGACTTCCAGGATCTGGTCACAAAACTCCAAAACTCTATGGCTCAACTTGTAATTGAAGTTCTCAGAAAGTCTCAACACTTGTATCACATGTGGGCTCTGGGTTCGTTTGGGTTTTTTTTGCTTTTTTTTTTTTTTTTTTTTTTTTTTTTGGTGAAAAACAAGAGAAACCCCCCTGACTGGCATCATCACTTGACTTAGTGTTGAGGTAAGAAGGTTGATCTGATCCTCTAAAAGTCAGCAATAGTCTTCTGTGAAGCAACTTCACAACCCAACTCAGCACATTTCTCTAGTGTAAAGAACCAGAAACCAATATAGGCAGAACGCTAAAACTGAAAGAGCAGAAATGGTGACTTTGAGACAGTCACGTTGAAAAAAAAGAGCTGGACACCAACTCTAGGAAGCTCTCACAGCCTCAGAAAGTTGCTAAAAACCTTCCTACCTCACCCACCACAATCTAAGGGCAGTCAATGCTTTCTACCAGCAGAAATGCAGGTATAGGATAGAACATAAGGCAGCTAGCAAACATCAAAATGCAATCAGTAGAGATGGGGAACATACAAGGAGGCCAAACTTCCCTCCCTTGGAGCAGCAGGAAACTTTGCTGCTCTTGGTGCTCCTGCCTGCAGCAAGTACTCACCGGGCGGGCCTGGGGACTCAGGTAGGGCTCAAAATCATCATCATTCAACCCATCTTTCTGGTGCACAGAGCCGTTTTGCACTGAGAAAAGATATGTAACGTTAGAAAAACTTATGCAATAAGCTCCCATTATTATCAGCTTAAAGTATTTAAAGCCAAACCCTAGAATGTAATGAACTTTTATCAATTCTAATACACCACGCTCAGCCCACGGCACACAGACACTTTCCCACCGCACAGGCATCACCTGCAAACTATCCCTAGCCCAGCAGCCAGGCCTGGTCGCAGGGTTTATTTCCCTCCCGGCAGGTTTTAGGAAGACCCCCCGCTCTCGCGGCTGCGGGATCCTCCCGCTCCCAGCCAGGCCCGCGCGGCCCCCCGGCATCTCACCTTTGTTGCCTTGGCCCTTGGGTCTCTGGCGCGACAGCAGCGACGTGGGAAGAGAAAAAGGGAAAGCGGTGAGTCAGAGGAACAGACCCGGCTCGCATGGGGATACAGACCCGGCCCAGAGAGGGGAGGACAGAACTGGGGTGGGTAAACAGACCCGTCGCGGCGGGGGAAGCCAAGGCCCGGCAGGGATAGACCCGGCCCGGCAGGGTCGAGCCCCGAGGGGACAGGCCCGGCCCGGCCGCATCACAATGGAGCGCGGCCCTGCGACGGGAGAGGAACGAGGCCGCAGCCGCCGCCCGGCCCGGCCCGGGGCGCAACCCCTATTAGGCCCAGAGCCGCGGCCGCGCCCAGCAGGGCCGTGCCGGTATCGGCGCGGGGTGGGGGGAGTCCTACCTGCTCCAGGAGGCTGCTAGCCGACATGGCTCCGCGGCGGGGCTGCAGGCGGGGCGGGGCGGGGCGGGAGGCGGCGGCGCTTTGTCCGGGCCCGGCGGGCTCGGGGCGGCCCTGGCGGACTCGGGGCGGCCGCCGGCGGGGCGGGGGGACGCTCTATCCCACCATCTCCACCCCACCCCCCCCCGGCCGCGCGTCTCTATGGCCCGGGCCCGCCGCCTCGCGCTCCCCCCGCCCGGTCACGCGGCACCGCGCGCGCCCAGGCACAATGGCGGGAAATGATGGGGGAAAAGAGGCGGGGGGTGGTGGGGTGGCTAGGGTTAGGGGCGCAGTGCATGCCGGGACGGCGGAGGACCGGAGCGGGCCGGGGAGCAGCGCCCCCATTCGGCTGGAAGTGGGAGACCTCTTAAAGGGCCAGGTGGCCTCGCTGAGGTTTTAAGGCAAAAAATGGCAAATTCGTGCCCGGCTGCGGGCTCAGCCCAACCTCATCCTGTCGCGCCGCGACATTTTAGCTCCCCCCGTCCCCACTCCAGCACTCCAGGGTACAGAGGACCCAGGGAACATCGCAGTCTTTTGGGACCCCCACACAGTTCAAAGGGGCTACCTGGGTGTTGGGTGGGTGTACAGCGATCAGGGAGCCCAGAGTCGCCCCACTTTCTGGCCAGGAGACACGAACAGCTCCAGCTGACAGGATCTGCTGTATGCCTGGATTGGGAAAGGGGGTCCCCAAAAGATCCCCATTCCCCTTCAGTCAAGGACCTGAGGAAGCCAGCGGATATGGAAGGAGGTGGATCCCTGATCCAAAACCACAGAATCCCAGACTGGATCGGGTTGGAAGAGACCTGAAAGCTCATCTTGTTCTACTCTCTGCCATGGGCAGGGACACCTTCCACTATTCCAGGTTGCTCCAAGCCCCATCCAACCTGGTCTTGGACACTCCCAGGGATCCAGGGGCAGCCACAGCTTCTCTGGGCAACCTGTGCCAGGGCCTCCCCACCCTCACAGGTAAGAATTCTTTCCCATAACCCCATCTAACCCTGCCCACTGGCAGTGGGAAGCCGTTCCTCCTTGTCCTGTCCCTCCCAGCCCTTGTCCAAAGTTCCCCTCCAGCTCTCTTGGAGCCCCTTTAGGCACTGGAAGGGGCTCTAAGAGTCTCCCCAGAACCTTCTCCAGATCTGTGGGATCTGGCTCCCACAGCTGTTCCCATCTCCACCCCAAGCCAGGAAACACTCCCCAGAGGCCAAGATCAGAGCAGCAGCGACCACCCCTCACAAATCAAGGTTCAGGAATCCCTGCCCATCCCCTGCTGTCGCCAAGGTGATGGAGGCACCGCCTTTCACCTCTCCAATGAAAAAAATCCATTGGAGCTTAACTCCATTTTTCCTTTTAATGCAAAAAAATAGGCAGACACATCTTCCTGCCCTCCCCTCACCCTCCCCAAGTGTGTTTCCTTAGCTTAATATTTCCAGCCAAGCAGCTCCCACCCTCCCAGCCTTCTGCATCTCTGAAGCCACCCCGTGCTTTCCCCCTCCACTTTCCCAGTGTGGCAAAGCCCATATGGATCTCCAACCACAAAAAAAAAGAGGGAAAGTGGGAAAACAGCGGGATGCACTGTATTTCAGCAATGTGCCAGTTCTAACCCTGCCAAGAGATTATAGGAAGAAAGAAGAAAAAATAATACAAAAATAAAACCACCAAACAAGTAGCGACAAGCACGGAGCAGCCTCAGCACACAGTGTAAACAGAAGCTGCCCTGATCCGAAAACTGGCTCTCCCAGAAGGCAACAGCACAACATGCTTTGTACACCCTGAAAGGTCCCTGTGGTGCTGAGCAGCCAAGAGGGAGGATCTGGGTTTGAGCTTGAGTTGATATTTTTTGCCTTATACAAAAGGCTGAAGTGATCTCGGAGTCTTCAAGTGGCGTTTGCAGCACCAAGCCTTGCCAGGCAGGGAAAGGGATGGGGGAAAAGTGCCATGGGAAGAGAAGGGGGATTGGGATACAGGGGACCCTGAGAGAAGGTCCCAGGGCTTTGCAGCTGGGAGATGTGGACAAGGGAAGGGAGAGAGCAAACAAATACAAAAAAAATAGAGATATAAAAACAATTTGTGTGGAGGAGGAGAACATGGACAGTAAATTCATTGTACTGTCAGCCTCCCCAAAGCAAGAAAAATAATAAAAAATTCCATTTGAGGTGACAGTGAAGGGTCCGACAGAATTCCCTTTCCCTGGGGAAAATAAAAATACAAATGAGGTACCTGTTCCACCCCAAGTCTGTCACCCCTTCTCACAGCCACATCCACACTCAAGTGTTATTGTCTCTCAAATAAAGTCTCTGGGCCAGAGCAGCCCTGGAGCAGAAGCACTGAGGCATGGCTAGTTCCTTCTGGTTGGGTTGTCCAGCAGAGATCCAGCCTCTCCTTCACACTGGCGGTATTGTTCAGTGCTCCACGGACACGGAGCCTTATCCAAGTGTCACGTGTTTCTCCAGCTTTGTTTTAAAAAAAAAACCAAACTTTACATATATATATATATATATATATATATATATATATATAAAATATACAGTACAATGAAAACATCCATGGTAACAAATGGGGTGGCTGGAAAAGATGCTTAACAAAAAAGCCTGAAATAAAACAAATTCCCAACTCTTCCCCTAACTGATGCTTGCGTTCTCCACTAGTCTTCCAAGACCACAATCTCCACATTATGGACTTGGTGCTGATGGTCTTCCACATCTCCCACCACTTTCTCCTCAGTCCTCAGCTCTGTCTCCAGGATCACAGCTTTGCCCTCTGATTCGTCTGTGTCCGCCTCAGGATCTGGCGCCGGGTCGATCTCTATGATGGTCTGCCCATTGTCCGAGGTGCCTTCCACAGCTTGGATGGTGGAAGTGATGCCAGACTCCATGGCCACCAGTTCCACGGGGTTGACCACGGTTGCCACATTGGCCAGGGCCCCGGTGTCCTGCATGGCTGCTGAGCTCAGCAGTGCCAGGCTGGAGGACGGGTGCAGGGTGACGGTGTCCGAGGAGCTGGTCTTGGAGGATGAAACCACGGTGGCATATCGGAAGAGCTGGGAGCCAGATGGCAAGGTATGAACAGTCACCGGGCTGGAGCCTTGGCTGAGGGTTGCCACTGGGATATTGCCCACAGAGAACTGTTGTCCAACAGGTGCGATGGTGATGGGGGAGATGACAGTGAACTGAGGCTGCTGGATCGGGGTGGAGGGGCTGAGGATGGTAGCGGAGGCTGGGCGCTGCAGACGGGGTCTCTTCGGAGGCTTGGGAGTGCTCATGGGCATCAGCACCACGTTCTGGATCGTTTGGGACTTGGCCTTCTGGTCCCTGGCAAGTTTCTTCTGTTCTTCCAACTGCCGCTCCAGGTCTGCAAAGGGAATGATTGAGCAACATGTCACACCAGGAGCAGGAGCTCCTGGGGCTCCAGAACCATCACTCCCAGGTTTGTGACAGGAGGTCACCCAACCACCCAGTGAGCCTGATCATGGCTTCTACCTCAAGATCAAATGGCACTGAAGGAAAAGGGTAGGTTCTCCTGCCACCTACATAGACCGGGTCAATGTACCAGCTGCCAGCACCTGGGTAAGACACAGGTAACATTCCATACGTGTTGGCTACTCCTACTGACAAGGAGATGGACATTTCTGCTCCCCACAAGCTAAATCCACCTGCAAGGGAGAGTGGATAAACCTACCCAGGCAGTTTGAATTGCTTCCTGAGCTTGGCCGGGTCACCTCCCCAGGAGCCAAGCACCTGCACTGGGGACAGCCAGCAAGATGCCTGGGTCAATTAAACATCTCCCTCAACACTTATCAGTGGGAACACTGTGAGCCAGAAGTAGCACAGTGACCTCATTTATCCAGGGCAGTAGGGGACTAGAACATCTCAGATAACAACAGATCCTACAGTACATGGTGAGGAGGGAGACACATCCAGTGAGCAGCTCTGGGGATCCCAGGTCAGTCAGTGGTTTCAGCTCAGGGGAAGCTGAGCAGGACACCCAATAGCACCATAAGACAAGCAGAGCCCTGACAGCCAAGACAAGCAGAAGCTCAGCACCCCATACTCAGAGAGGCTTATTAGCTTGGGTACAGCACAACACTGTCCACAGCTCAGGTGACCATGGCACATCACTGAGCTGGCAGGTCCTGTCCCTAATCCTGAGGGAATTGGACTCATGCCTGCAGCACCCCAACTGCAGCAAAGGGCACAGACTTTGGGCTGTCCAACGTCCCGAGTAACTGCTCTCTGTGTGACAGGGGAGAGAGGAAATTTCACTCAAGCGCTAGGACAGAAAGGGATTGGGATGCACTTGTTTTGGGGCAGCCTGTACTGAACACTAACCCTAATTAACTGGGGAAAAGGAAAGTCATGTCCATTCCCAAGAGCAGCAGCAGGATGTGAACTCTTGTTAGGCACTTTACCTGCCAGTGTGTAAAGAAACTGTTCCTCTCCTTGCTCTGTCTGGTTTTTCCTGTTGTCCAGTACCTTCTTGACTGTGTCCATTAAGCCAAATGTATGGGCGACATTGTTCAGGACTGCAGCATCTCCAAGGAAAGAGCACAGGGATGTTAAGACTTGGGCACTCAAAAGATGCTCCTGTTACACCAAAAATTTTCTACTGCTTTTTAAAACTCTCTCTGTTCTTTCACAAGGACTAGCTAAAAAAAGGAAACCCAACCCCCTCATCCTTCTGATGTCCCGGGATTAAATAATCCCATTCACATGATAAAGCAAATTGGACAGAGCTGTGTCACTCAAGCAGCTCCTAATTGCTGCAAATGAAAGTGTAATTTGCAATCACAGAGCTACAAATGAGCTCTCCACCTACAAATCATCACCCCATGTTCCTGACAGTGTCATTAACATGCCAAGCTCCATGGAAAGCTGTGCAAAATATCTGTTATAATCCACTGACTTCAATCACTCACAGTTCCCAAAACTTGACACCTACCAGACACAAAAATGTGCCAGCCCAAAGATAAATTAGAAAATTTAAAAAAAAAAAATAACCTGGGTAAAATGAAGTTTGTGGCTACATGGATGTTCTCCCAGGAAGAGCATCAACAAGAATTGTTCACAGGGGCATGTGCCGAACCAGACTAGGGAGCCTGTTACCAGTTAAAAATAACCCTAAAAGGGGGAGGGGATTTATTTTTAACCCAGATAATTTACCTCATCTGGTTCAGCCCCCAAAACAGGTTTTCTGGCACCAGTGAAAGCAGAAGAAGAAGTGAGGGGGCAGGACCTGTTTAGGCCTGCAGTGTCACAGAGAAGTGTTTGAGTAACTCCAGTTGAAGTGACTCTGTCAAAGCTTCCATCAGGGCTGGGAGCTGTGGACAGTCATGTGATGGTCCGAGCAAGCTGCCAGGGTCACTTTGCTCAGGGAACAGGATGGAATGGTGTATCCTTGTGCTTTGAAGCAAAGACACTTCACAGCTGGGCAGGCTGAGAACACAGACTGTGCTCCCACAATTCAGCTAACGATTGGAACTCGCTCCCCATCCTGACTCACCAGCTTCACATGGTGGAATGGACTCTTAGCACTGTTTTTTTTTTTTTTTTTTTGCCTGCAACTGCCCTTTTGAGGCTTCTTCCTCTCAACCTACCTGTCATCTGGAAGGGAGACTGACCCAACCGCTGCTGCACACCTCTTAGGACTTCTTCTATTTCCTTTTGGATGTTGCACACTACCTCTTCCATCAGCCCCACATCAGCTATTCCTTTCCAGAACATCAGTGTGTCCTCTGGCACAAAAGAGGAGGAAAAGAAGTCAATATATACAAGCATTTGGCATTTTTCCCACAGGGCCACCTTAAACCTCTCAGGCAAGTGTATCTTTTCAAGATGACTACCTTTGCAAGGTAGCTTGGCTACTGGGGTGGACAGGACATGTGAAAAAAATAACCAACCCCAAACCAAGCCAAATGGACTCAGGCAGCAAATCAGGGACAGGTTTTTAAACAAGTCCATGGCTTCTAAGGCAACATTTCAAATTTTTGCAAGGTGCGGAGCTTAAAATAATTATTTGAGGAAATTCTAGCTAAGCTTCCATACTGATATAACAAGGGGATGTAAGGCCAGAGAGACACAGAACAGAGAGCTGACAGGGAACAAACATGACTCTGCTCTTTGTTGGTTCCAGCCTGGTTCCAGGCTGGCAGATATGTTTCACATCCTTGGAATAAAACAGAAAAGCCCCTTACTGCAACTAGTAACATCTGATCTGAGGGATTATCCATCAGCCACGAGGCCAGGGCCGAAGTCCTACAGTGATCAGGAGCTCCACCGGCAGAAAGCCCGGATGCCTGGGTAATGCTGGAGATCCAAGGGGCTGAGGGACAGCTTTGTCATTGCCCAGACTTTACTTATTTACAAGATTTAGGTTTCCAAAATGTAACAGGGGAGGAGAGGGGGAGAAAACACCCAACAAGCAGCCTAAGCTTACCTGAAATCTCATCCATGTCCTTTTTCATGCCTTCCTCGGTGGCCATGGTGACAGCAGCTGTCAGAGCCGAATTCCACTCTATCCCCTCCTCCATACTCTCCTCTGACAGCGCAATCTGGGTGATGCTCCCTGCCAGAAAGCCCCCATCAGCTCCCTCTGGTAGCCTGAATCCCTGCTTTGCTTCCCAACCCCTCAGCTCTCCCCAGGCTCTCTTTCACTCTTTGGGTCAGGTTTGTGCTTGGCTTCTTTCAACCAAACCAGTTAAAAGCAAATATTGCTGCTTCTCATTGGAACAGTGACTGTGAAAAGCTCTGGAGCTTCTGAAGGGAAAACCACGTGCCTTGCACAGTGGAGTCCCGGCTCAAGGGAGCAGAAAGGGAGCAGAATAAAGAAGGGAACTCATAAGGCTCAGCCCAGCCACCCTTCTCCCCTTGCATCATCCACAGGAAGCTCTGCACCCCTAATCCCTCATGAAATGGAGCTGGGGTCCCAGCTGGTTTATAAAAGGGAAATGGATCTGATGCAATTCTAAGTTCCTGGATCAAATTTGGAACTAACTAATGTGCAGCCACTGTAAGTTGGCTATGGTGCTTTCCAAGAGATTCTCCTTAGCCTATGGACAGCTCTGCCATATCACCCACCCAGTGGCTCAGAGAAATGTAACCCACCCAGCTTAATGATGTGGTACAGTTGGGAATAGTCTTCTCCCTTAACCTCAGCAAAGAGATCAATATCTGCTCCGGAGCACAGGATCACTGAGAACTTGCAGCTGGAATGACAATCAAATCATGTCCAACCACCACATCCTGTTCATGGACGTTCTGAAGGAGGATAGCATTTCTAAATTCACTCCTGAGACCAACTCATGCCTTTATAACAGACTCCCAAATGGGAAATATATCAGAAAATGCTGTGCAAGCTCTCACAAGTGTTTGCTCTCATGATGATCCCAGAACAAAGATCCCTACAAGGCTCTCAATCCTTCTGGCTATGAAGGCTGCCTCTCTGGAAAGCAGCTTCTTGATGCCAGCTGTTTTCCAACCTTCACAGTCCTGCAGAGCAGAGCTCCCTGACAAATGCTGCCAAGACTTCTCCAAACAGACATGAGAAGCATTTTCCTTTCCAGAAACCAGAGCAAATTCCTGGTGGGACTGCCCGGATGTGCCTGGGAAGGTGGTGTAAAGCATGTGTAGGAGGGAGAGGAGCATCAGAGGGAAGTTCCCAGGGCACTGGTAACTGGTTTCCTACCATCAGCTGAGGTTGGAGTCTGCACCACGCTCTGCTGCCCTGGCACTGGTGCTCTGGCACTGCTGATCAGGAGATCAAACTTGGTGCTTCGACAGGTGTTGGTGCAAACTTTGTCATGTTGGTAGAAGTCAATCTGCCCTGAATCCATCATCTTCCTGTGCAGGGAGTGGGGATAGAATCAGGCTCAGCTCAAATCTCAGCCTAGAGACAAAAGGGAGTATTCCACCTGGGAATGCTATGGTCATGGGAAGGAAAGAGAAAGGGAGATCCTAGGGCCACTCTGCACCCAAAAAATCTCCTGCAAGGCTTTCAAATGGCAAACACAAGAGTCCCCCAGCTTCACACACATTGTTTTAGTCCTGTTCCACCCCAGGTTCCCCAGGCGATGCCACTTCTGTCCAGGGTAAGGGATCCTGACCCTCACATCATGGAGCCAGGATCTCTGCAGGCTGCTGGCCAGGTACTGTGGGCCTCCAAGAGGCCTCCTGGGGACTGCAAGGCAGACAAAATGCCTGCTGGGGGTCCTGCAGCTGCAGGAAGTTGGACAGGGGTCAAATACCTTAGCATGATTCCTCCGAGGCGAATGGCTCTCTTCCAATCCTTCAGGGTAGACTTCCCAGCCAGGTGAACAAAGTGCTTTGGGCTAATCAGTTGGTCATTGAACTGGTAACGAGACAAGCAAAGGCTCAGCAAACAGGGTAATATCACTTGGGAGGATTGGGACATCCAACACAGCTCATCTGAGCCCTCACTTCCACCCAGAGAGAGCAGCTGCTTCTCAGATCTCTCCCAGCTTTGATCCCCTGGGCACAGCAATGCTCACAGCTCCAGGAAGCACGTCTGTGGGAATGACCTGCCAATCATAGGCATTCACAGCCCTAACCAAAAACAGCCCTGAAGACTTTATATGAACCAAATCATCTCCTATGAACATGTACGGTCATTTTGGAGATCATTACAGGAGATTTCTGTTACATCCAATGGCCCAGGAGCATCCAGCTGACACAAGTCTTCCCTTGAGCATCCATTCTGCCCTGCTCCAGCGACTCAAGTAGCTCCTGCTGAGGGGCAGGAGCACAAGGGGCTTGGCTGTCACACTGCCATGGTCTCAGGTGGGAAAAGGTAACACCAAGATATCTCTTCTCAATGCAACCTGCTTGCCAAGGAAGTGACAGGAGTGGAGTACCAGGACACTGAGGAAAAGGGAGGAGGCAAAGCTCTGCCAGACCTCAATATGTATCTCTTGCCTGCCTTCAGTCCTTCCTCAAGGGCCAACACCACTGAAATACAAAGTGGGTGATATCCTTCCCTCCTTAATCCACTCTTTCCATGCTTCTCCCCATCAAAAAACAACTTGGCACCAACAATCCAAGGACTTAGGATGAAACACAAAAACTAAGGAATTCCTGTGGAGGCCAACCAGCACACCTGAAGAGCAGAAAGGAATCCACTGGGAGTTTCTCCTTTACCTTCACACACTTGACATTAATTCCTGGACAGACAAACTTCTTCCAGAGAAGGATGGCTTTGCTCTCCCCACAGGTGATGGGATAGGCGATCTCGATTTCCTCACTCGTTTCGAGGGTGCTGGGGTCTGAGGGAGGAACAGCTCAAAGTGAAACTTTCCACCCAAGAGGCTCCAATCCCACAAGGCGGGAGCTGGAAGCTCATAGGTTATGAGACCTGCACTTGGGGAAACCAAAAAAAAAAAAAAGGCAGATCCCAGTTCAGGATCAGTCCTCTCCATCTTCTCAGAGTTAGTTCAGATTAACTCTAACAGCAAGTGGCATTTGCTTTTTGGTGTAACAATGCTCCAAATGAAGCTCATCTATAAGGAAACATGAAATCAGAAATCAAATGCATCTGTAAGGGGGGGAGGCGTCAATGAGAACAATCCTAGCGGCAACAAAATGGTTTAAAATTTGAAGCACAGATATCTCTCAGATTCTTGCAGCCCTGGTATCCCTTTAGCAGTGATATCAGATATTTACTGATAGTATATTCTCTTCATGTGCAGGGTTTCTGTTAATCCTGCCAAAAGACCCAAACCGACACAGGAAGCAGAACTCTAATCAAGATCTAGTGACAGCATTTGGTGATAGGAGCCTTTTCCCACACACTGCTCAGGATGGGAGAGAGCAGTTGGAACCAACCTGCTCTGTTCTTATGAACATCCAATCCAAACCATCAGATGGCTGGTTCAGCGAAGACCCCACAACCAGAGCCTGATGCTTCAGCCACCACATCCTCAACACTATAATTCCTGCTGCCAGTGTCTGCACACTAGGACTAGGGTGACATCCCGGCTCCCCTGGATCCCATGGGAACCCTTACCATTCACTGAAGGAGAGCCAGGATCTCACTTCCAGGATTTTGAGACCAAGCAGTAACAGCAGACTCTTATTCCAGAGTATGCCCAGCCCCTTTACCCACATCCATGCCTGGGAATCAGCATCTGCAGGGGCAGAGCCAGAAGGAAGCCCAGCGAACTGGAGACACCAGCCCTGCACAGGAGGGGATTCATCCATGCCAAGTGGGAACTCACCAATCCCTTCTTCCAGCTTGTGGATGGTGTGGGTTTCCACGGCCACCACAGCAGCGCTGGCCTCGGAGCCCTCTTGGTAAATCCTGTGGTGAAAGTGGCCATCCATAAACAAACTATATAAATCATGAGAAATTAGGATTCACAGCACAGGATTAAAAAATTCAGTAAATTTTTTTTTGCTTGTCCTCAAGGGACATTGATTTTGTCTGATACAGTTTCAATCACCAGGAATTTTTTGGCGAACACTAATAAAACAAAACACTAGTAATCCCAAGGGGTGACAGACACAGAGGCATTCCCAGTGTTGTCATCCCACCCTCCACTCTGCCAGCGCCAATGAGGCAGCTCTGCAGGCTTCCCTGTGCCTTTTCCTCTGCTTTCAGTCACCCTCGACAACAGGAAGCAGAGCCCAGTGTCCCAGGATTTCCCTTCCAGCCCTGTGTGAGACTGCAATACAGATGACCACAAAGAGAAGTCACTGTCAGGCCCACAGCCACCCTGCCCTGCAAATATTATCAAACTAGAGCCATTTTTTTTCTATTCTGATTGATCCAGAGTGAAGATGAAGCCACTCTCTGCAGCAGCTGCCAGGGAGCTACAAAATTCCCTCCACATCCCAGCCTCACTTTATTTTAGAAGAGGATTATTTTAGGGAAGAGCTGGCACATGAAGGTTTGAACACACAGACCACCACATCCAGCAGCTATAGTGTGGCAAAAACCAACCCTGGGACTGGAGAAGGAAAAGAGAGACTGGGACAGCACCCTTCCATGATCCGAGAGCACTGCACCAACACAGCCTCGCAGGGGAATATCAGCCCATGGAGGCCTCATGACAACCACAGACACAAA
The DNA here is from genome assembly GCF_026979565.1 of Vidua chalybeata. Classification (NCBI taxonomy): domain Eukaryota; kingdom Metazoa; phylum Chordata; class Aves; order Passeriformes; family Viduidae; genus Vidua; species Vidua chalybeata. The sequence goes on along the minus strand of NC_071554.1, from coordinate 6,973,602 downwards.
AGATTTAATCTGTTGCATTTTCTCTCTCCCCTGCTTGGCACAAAACTGACGCAGACCTGGAGAACAGAGTGATGCTCAGTCCCACGAAAACCCACAGGGCTCCCCCCCATCCCACCTTGCACCTCCCAGGTAGTACCATCCTACTCACCCTTGCTGCACCGGCTGGAGCTGCAAGATCACTTGGGTTTTGGTATCCTCCGGGTTCTCCCCTTCGTTCCCGTCACTTGGTACAACCACCACATCACCCACAGGGACGCTCACCTCGGCATTCGCCATCTCTCACATGAACCCGGCAAGGTTTTTTCCTCCCTGTAGATCACGAGAGCTAGGAACAGACCCCAGAGGCAGATCCCCCCGGTATCATCCCACTCATTACTTCCCGAGCCAGCAGCTCTCTCCAGCTCTGAACCCCCAACCTGGCACCAAGGAACAGACCCACATTGGTGGGTTTTGGCAAGAGTGTGTTTTCAACACAGAGCTTCTCTCACTGGCCCTGGCCAGAGTGCCTCCAGCCACCCCTGGCATGCTCTGATCCCTCACTACCAGGAACATGCCTGTGGATGATCCTTCCCAGTAGAAGCTGGTCTCAAGGTGTGCTGCTAACGCAGGAGGACCTGACAGGGCGTCTCAGAGAAGCTGCACTCCCAGGGGATGTGCCTATGATTGTGCACGAGGCACAGAGGTGGTTTGGTTACAGTGTGCAGCTGGAGGTCATTCCTGCAAGCCTGAGGTCTACTGGGAAAGCCAGTCTCAGAATGGTGGAATGGTTCAGGTGAGAAGGAACCTGAAAGCTCATCTCCTCCCACCTCCTGCCATGGGTAGGGACACCTTCCACTTGACCAGCTGATTCCAAGCCCCATCCTGCCTGGCCTTGGACACTTCCAGGGATGGGGCAGCCAGCTTCTCTGGGCAACCTATGCCAGGGCCTGATTACCCTCACAGGGAACAATTTCTTCTCAATATCCCATCTAAATCTCAGATGGGAGAATTTCAGGTCAGGATCTCATGGTGGGTGCCAGGGGTTTCTATATCCCGTGGTTGGGATACACCAGGACAAACCTGGGGAGCCGCCGACACAGGGACCACGCGCCCACCCGGCTCCAGGCGTGGGACTCCCGTGGTTCCCCGCACCTCATCCCGGTGCTCCGGGGAACAGAACCACCCAGGACCCCTCGAGAGACGGCAGAGCTTCGCCAGGATATCTGGCGCGGGGTGGGGGGTCAATAGGACACGGACAAATAGCGGCGGCGATCACGCCGAGGCCTTAAGTGAGAAGGGGGGAAGGTACACAGGGGAAGCCCCGGCCCCGGGGGTCTCCGCGCCGCGGCTCGGGGGTCGCGGCCTCCTCCGCGCTGAGGGGGGGGGGAGGGGTGGGGGGGTGGGGGGGGGGGGGTGAGGTCACGTGACACGGGACCCGCGGGACCACCCCGCGGCGCGCACGGCGCGGGGGGGGGCGTGGCCTGCCCGGGGAGGGGGCGTGGCCTCTGCCCCCCCTCCCCACGGCGCTGGCTGCCCCCCCGCTGCCCCCCCCATCCCGAGCGGCGCGCGCGCGACGTCCGCCCTCGCGGCAGCGGCGGCGGCACGTACGGCGGCGACCCCTCCCTCCCCTCTCGGCGGGGCCAGGCCCCCTCCCGCCCCGCCCCTTCGCGCTGCATGGCCCCTCCCGGCCCCCATAGCGCGGCGCCGGCTGGGCCTTACCGTCGGCGAGCGGCCGAGACCGGGGGCTGTGGGACGGGGGAACGGGGGGATGGGGAGGGGGGAGGCGGGCCGGGCAGCAGCAACGCATGCGCAGTGCCCGCCGCGGCCTCGGCCGCCAGCACTTCCGGCCCGCCGCCTGCCTTAAAGGGGCCGACCGGTGAAGCACGCGGCGCTGTGCTGCTCCCTGGTGGCCGCCGGCAGTATCGCCTTCGTGGTGTCACCCGCCAGCCCAAGCCACGAGTTACCGGCGGGGGTGTCACGGCGAGGTTCGCTCCCCCCGGTCACAGCAGCGAGTCGTGGAACGCGGTTCCAGGCATCTCCCGCCCCAAGCCAGCCCCGGCGGGACCACCGGGACCTCCCACGGCCGGCCCGCCAAATCCCCCACTGCCCCCGCCGAGCGTGCCGGTCGACTGACAACGAGGCAGACCAATGGTAACGCGGGGTCGGGCGGCGACAGCCAATGGGCGCGGCAGGGCGAAGGGAGGCGGGGCCGGGGCGACAGCGCTGCGGAGCGGCGGCGGGGCCGGGGCGGCGGCGGCGGCCGGGAGGAGGATGCGGGCGGGCGGCGGGGCGGCCCCGGGGGCGCTGGCGCTGGCGCTGCTCCGCCGCTGCCTCCTGCTCGGCCCTTTGGGGCTGCGCTCGGCCGGCGCACAGGATGGTGAGTGGTGATTGCGGAGCACCGGCGGTGGGGCATCCCACACCGGGACGTGGCACCGGGAGCCCTACTCCCACCAGTACCTCCGGAGCTTCTGCTTCGTTCGCCGGGATGGGACCGGAACTTGGTGCGGTATGGGGACTGGGAAGGGGGACCGGACGGGCTCGCCTCTGCCCCGGGACGATCCGGGACGGGCTCTTCGCTGTCTCTGGACTGGGATCGAATCAGGATGGGCTCCCGGGAACGGTTCCCTGCTGTGACCATAGCAGACCACACCGGCAAAGGGTCGTCGTGGTGCGCCTGCCCCGGTTCCTTTCCGGAACGTGATCTCTTCATCTCTCGCCTCTGTCCCGGTACCGACCCGGGACAGGGTCCCTGCCATCCCTTTGCTCCGGTACCGACCGGAAATGGGATCCTCGCCATCCCTCTGTCCCGGTACCGGACTGGACGGGGTCCCCGCCGTCTGTCTCTCCTGGTACTGGTCCAGGACGGGGTCCCCAGTATCCCTCTGCTCCGGTACCGGACGGGACAAGCTCTGTCCCTGCTCCCACCACCTCCACATCACGCCGGTCCTGCACCCGCCCATTTTCCCCGCAGCCCCCACAGCTCTCTCTGTCCCTGCCCCCGGTGGCGACTACGCCTGGGGTCCCGAGAGTCCCGCGTTCGGCTCCATCCCGCCTGCAGGGCTTTCCCGGGGAACCCCTAATCCACGGGTTTAGAGGATCGCTGGAGTTTACATGCAGAGCCGGGCAGTGGGCTCCATCCCGGGAATGCCACTCCCCGGGGGGATTTGTAGTCGCGGGATCCAGGACAACCCCGAGGAAATGTTCACCCAAACGTGATCCCAAAGTTCGTGTTTCCCGGTGTCACTTGTCCCCAACTCATCCAAGAGCGAGGAAACAACGACAGGTCAAGCAAAGCATTTTCCCCGAGGGGAAACTGAGGCACGGAGACAGGCTGGGATCACTGGAGGTAGAATCCCGGTTGACCGGACGTTCCCGGTCAAAAAGTGTGATTTGGGGCACATCATGCAACGGGTTTCCACTGTATCCCAAACCCACTGGTGGACGCGGGGGAGTTTTCCCGGGGCCAGCAGCAAGACAGAGGCAGGGGTGTGCCGGGCTTTTGTCGGAGCATCGCCCTGTTGTGTCTTTCTTGCATCCTGTGAGAAAACAAACAAATCCCTGGCAGGAATGATCCCAGCGGGGCCCGGCTGTGAGTTCACCCTCGCCCACCGGAAATCCAGTTTTCACATTTTCTGGGAGGGGAGTAAAGTTTCCATGGCTGGGGGCAAGTGCCCCGTGGCTATGTCTTGGCTATTCCTGGCCCCTCGGTACCATCTTTGGAGCCAAATTCCCAAGAGTGCCTGCAGCTCTCAGTTTATGTCTGACATTCCCTCCTGGCACGCGCTGGTCACACTCCGGATGTTTTTAACAAGGATTTCCTTTCCTTGGATGGGTTTTTCCCGGAATGGGTCCCCACAGCTCTTCTGCACCACCAGTATGGTTATAGAGCTGGGGGGATCCTTCCAAGACCCCCCAGCTGGGCTCACATATCCAGCTGACCTGGCCATAGAGGGTTTTCCATACAGATCCCAGTGGCTTCAACTTTCTGTGCTAGAAACTCCCCCTGAATACCCCAAATTTCTCTCCTGCAGCAGAGCACCCCTTCTGGGAGCTATTGTCCTGGCAGCCCTGGGATCTCCGCTGCCCCCCCATCCCCCACTCTTGGAGGGCCTGATCCTTCCCAGCTCTGCTCTGTCAGCAGACACTGCCCAGAAAGGGGAAAAGTTTTTCCCAGTCCCACAGGATAAACCTCCCCCCAGTTTGGATGCAAGCCCTTCCCACAGGCTGGGGAGGAGGGAGCTCTGTGCGGGGGCTGGCATCTTTCACCGCCAGCCCCCCCGTTTTTATCCCTGCAGGATTTTCCCTTGCTGGTGCTTTGTGTTGTCTCCCAGCGACAGTGAGGGGAGCCAAGGCTGGGCAAATCTATGCCCACCATCCCTTTTCTTTCTGGCTGTGCCAGGATGATGCTTGGCAGGAGCAACAGCTTTTAGGGGATGTGAGGAGGAGGTGTTGAGCACTGGACCCATACAAACGCCTGGCCCACACAGTGGGGGCTGAGTGGTGCTTTCCCACTTTCCCTGCACCACAATCCTGCTCAGAAATTATGGCCAGATCTCAATGCCTGGTGCTTTCAGCTTATTTCCAGGATATTCCCTCATGCCCAGAGGCAGTGAGCTCAGAGAAAAGCCCCTTTTGTGGTGAGTCTGGCATCTGGCATATTCTCCCTATCCACAACATTGTATCACCCTTGCCTGGGAAGGAGGCAATGGGGATGCGGCTGCCCGAGGTTATCCTCAAGGTCAAGGCTGCAGTTAGGGGGTCCCAGGGGCTGCCTAGTGCTGTACGGCTGCATGGAGTAGGGATATTCTCTCCTTGAATCCTTTTATATCCCCCCCAAAGTGAGGTTCTCCTGGACTGGAGGATGTAGAGGAGCTGGAGGTAGAGGGTCATGCTGGGTGGCTGTGGGCAGCTTCATCCCTGGATCCCCCTGTGGACAGTTCCCAGTGCCAGGAGCATCCAGAAAAGCCACCAGAAAATGGTGCTTTAGATGAGCAAAACATCTGAAGAGGCTGCATGTGCCCAGGGGTTGTTCTGGGGGCCTCACCTAGGGGGGAAAATGAGGCAGGGAACAGCCTGTCTGAGCAGTCTCCCCGGTGTCTCTGCAGGAAATGGCTGTGGCCACACACTGCTGACACCCCACAGTGGCACCCTGAGCTCCAAGAACTATCCGGGCACGTATCCCAACCACACCATGTGTTGCTGGAGGCTCCAAGCCCCCCCGGGTACCTCCCTACTCCTGGCATTCGGGGATGTGGATCTGGAGTCCTCGGAGCACTGTGCCCACAGCTCCTTGCTGCTGGCTGACCCCCAGACCGGCACTGCCTACGGTAAGGGGGTCCTGGGGGAACTGAGGCAAGGGTGATACAATGTTGTGGATAGGGAGAATATCAGGAAAATCTGGGGTTTTAGCTGATTTCATCATGGGGAGGGAGAATATCCAAGGAGGGGGGTAACCAAGTGGGGCAGTATCCAAGGAAAGGGGTATTCAAGGAGGGGAATATCAGAGGATGAGGGGTATCCAGTATCTGACGAGTGGGTTATCCAAAGAAGAGAAATATCCAAGAATGGGGATACTCGAGGAGTGGGGGTACCCAAATAGAAGGGTTGATATCCAAGGAGGAGGATATCGAAGGAGAGTAATATTTGCGAATCGGGATATCTGAGGAGGTGTGTACCCCAGGAGATGATTATTGCGAAGCCTGGGGGGGGAACTGCCCAGCTGGGACCAGATGAAGCCACTGAATAATTAATTTGTTGGCCCAGCTGCTGCCCAAATGCTTCCAGGATTTTCCCAGACAGATTTAATGGTCTTGGAGGGATTTGGCAGCACTGGGAACATGACGAATGCTAAGGAAAACATCTTGGGGGTGGGGGGAAGCATCAAGTGATGGGGTGGGATGGAGGAGCAGCCCTGGTGAGGGGCAGGGGCTGGACAGGAGATGCAGTGGGAAATGCAGAATCGAAAGGATCTAGCTTGTATCCATGGGACTGGGAGTTTTCCCTGTACTTCAGGGCTTTCACCCTTTCTGGGCTGGACCCCAAAGGGGTTACAGCACGCAAGGTCCCTGGTCCCCATCCCCTCTGCTGTGGCCTCAGGGACATAACTGTCCCCAAAGCTAAGAGACATCCTGGCCCCAGGCTGAGATACAGCAATGTGGGAAAGGGGAAAGGAAGGTACTCCCAGATGATGCTCTTGGGAATCTAGGGGAGGTGGCTGGGCACCCACAGCCCCTTTGGGTGCCACCAGAGCCATGCCAGCATGACACAGAGCTTGGGTTCTGCTTCCTCTCCCGTGGCTGACGCTGGCCCTTGAGAAGTCCCAGATGTTTTCTGGGAAGCAGCTGGAGCAGGCAGAGGCTGTGGGCTCTTTCCCTGACTCAGAGCTGGTGTCTGGCCCCTGGCCTGATTCTGCTGGGATGTGGCAGGGTCCCCATGGGGGTGGCAGCCTCTGGGGCTCAGCTGAGAGGTCCCCAGCTCCCAGGGTATTACTGAGATCCATACAGAAGTGGCACCAGTGACCCAGGGCAGCATTGCCATTTGGCAGTCGGTGGAAAGGAAATCTGCATGTGGCTTATCTACATCTCATCTGCATACTGTGCAGATATCAGTTCTGTCACATATGTGAGATCTCTGCGTGCACGTGTGTCCCATGTCCCCTGGGATTGACCTCCTGCTTCAACATGACCCAGGCAGGATAAGGATGTGGGTGAGGGTAGAGAAACTGAGGCACAGGGGGAGGTGTCACCAGCAGCCCCAGGGGAACACAGACATAGTTCCCTGTCGCCAGGACAACGATGGCACTTGCTCAAAACATCTCTGGGTGCCCAGAGGCCCAAGTGATAGGCATGATACAGAGCAGAGCGATGTGGGGGACAGGGGATGATGGCAGTCCAGGGATTAGGGCCATGTTCTGTCCCCAGCTGGAACCAGAGATGTCCCTAAGGAATCCGCCTGCCTGCTAAGCTGAAGTTTTAATCAGGGAGATAGAATTGCAAATTAATGTGGATTAAATGGGGGGAGGGGGCAGTTTAGGAAGCAGCTTCAGCAGCACCTATGAAAGGGGACACGGGGAGGAGACAAGGACACAGCTCCCATTTTGGGGTCCCATGGGGTGATGCCGTGTGTACCAGTCTCTGCAGTGGGGGATGTGGTGGCAGGTGCCCAGTGAGGGCAATGGAGCCACGCTGGGCATGGGACCATCCTGTCATAAGGTTGCCCTGCCTGGGACCACCCTGGGTATGGGACCATCCCAAAACATGGAACCATCTTCAAGATGGGACCAGCCTGGCATGGGGTCATGCTTCATGGGACCACCCTTCAGCACCCTGATGCTGAGACTACCTTGGGGATGGGCCACCCTGGATGTGGAACAACTCTGGGACCACCCTAAGCACAGCCCAAATGCCTGAGCCCCTCTGGCCCTGGCAAGGGCCAAGCTGGGGGAGGTGAAGTCCTGGGGTCCAGGTGTCCAAGTGTGTCCCCAGGGACCCCAAATCCTCTCCTTGGTACCATCCCTGCTGGCAGGGCCCTACTGCAGGAACTCCGTCCCTTCTGCCCCACTTCTGGTGACAAACTCCAGCACTGTGACTGTCCTGTTCAACAGCACCAGCCACCGCTCGGGACGAGGCCTGCTTGTGTCCTATGCCACCTCACAGCACCCAGGTATGGGGGCAGCATCCCCTGGGATGCAGAGACACCCCTGGGATGTGTCCTGACCCATGCAGGGATGTGAAGGAAGCTCCTTGCTGACCCCAGGATGAGCTTCCATTACCCTGAGCTCTTGAATTTCCATGTTCTCCCTGGCTGGGGGCAAATATGGGAGACCTGCAGGCCAGCTGGGACCCCTTTGAGAACCCTGAACCCCCAAGTGAAGTGGCACCCCAATATCAGGCAGAGCCACAGGCAGCATAGATTGTGCCGTGGGGCCAATGGCTGCAGGGACCAAGGGGCCATCCCTCCCTGCCCCTCCAGACATGGGGGCGTGAAGGGCAGAACCCAGTGAGGAGCAGGATTCAGTTGGGAATGGAGTGCACTGAGGCAGAAGTGAGTGTGTGCTGCGGGGCAGGTGGGGGTCCCTCACCCTGGGGTGTCCCTGCCTTGCAGACCTGGTCTCCTGCCTGGTTCGAGGCACCCACTACACCCAGGAGCACATCAGGTGAGTGGTCAGAGCGGGGAATGGTCCCATTTTGGTGTCCCCTGCTGCAGGGGTCCCCATCAGCCCTGGTTTCATCCCCATCCCTCTTCTGACGTAAAGCTCTGGTGGGATGGGGAGCAGAGCGGGTATGAAGAGAGGGTTTGGATGGGAGGGAGCCCTGACCCACCCCTTACCATGTGTTTCAGTGTGTACTGCCCTGCGGGCTGCAAGGACATCCATGGGGACATCTGGGGCAACCCGAGCCAGGGCTACCGGGATGTAAGTTTGGGCACCATGGTGTACCCACCGGGGATGGTCCCCACAGCACGTGTGGCCACTTGTCACCCTCAGCAACCCAGAGGTGATGAGTGTGGCCTTGGGGTGCCCCACAGGGTGCTCAGGCCTGCTGTGGGGGGCTGCCTTACTCCCCACTCCCTGCAGACATCAGTGCTGTGCAAGGCAGCTGTGCATGCCGGGGTGATTGCGGATGAGCTGGGCGGGCAGGTCACCCTGTCCCGGGAGAAGGGGATCACGCTCTATGAGTCGGCCTTTGCCAACGGGCTCCGCTCCAAAAGGTGGGTGAGGAGTGGCTGGGGCTGCACCCCACAGGGAGCTGCAGGACCCACCCACACTGACACTGGGAAACTGCCACCCCTCAGTTTCAGAGACCCCAGGGTTTGTTCACCCCATCTGATGCTCCCCCTCCTTTCTTCTACACAGGGGATCTCTCTCCGAGAAGCGACTTGTATTCCACAAAGGTATTTTTTTCCCATTTCCCCTGAAATTAAGGCACGATTTTAGCTGTTCGACCTGCTGCCACTCCCCTGTGCCTGGTTGGGGTTTCCGGGTTCCAAGTGTGCTGTCTCCTGTCCCCAGCCTGTGATGATGTGCTGGAGGTGGTCACCTTCAATGCCTCGTCCTGGTGGCACGAGGTGGACATGCTGGGCCAGGACCGAGCCTGGGTGGCTGAACGGGCAGCACTTAGCACCACCGGCCACTCCTGGGCCGCTGAACCCGGTGCTGAGGCTGCCTGGCTGGAGCTGGACCTGGGCACCCGAAGGAATGTCACAGGTGAGAGTTGGCCATCAGAGGGGAACAACAGCTGCCTGTCTCCCCATGCCACCCTGACCACTGTCCTCCTGCTGTGCCAGCTTCACTGATCCCCACAAAACTGCCCAGGGCAGTTGCACCCCCATAATTCCCAGGATTCACTGGAGTTCATTGTGCTGTGGTTTTACTGGTGCAAACTGGGATGCAGAGCACACCAGCCCCTCTGGCTGCTCCTGTCCTTCCCTTGCCCCTTTGGCCCCCTCATCTGCAGCCATTTCTGGGATGAACAAGTTAATATTATGCTCTTGCATCTGGTGCCAGTGAGCGTCTTTTGTGCGGCCTGAGCCTGCCAAAAGCAGGGGCTTTGTGTGCCAGTGGCTTGCAACCGCAGCAAGGAAAATGGGAACATTGTCCGGCCAGAGGCTGGAGGAGGAGGGAATGCAGGGCTGACAGCCGGGGCTGGAGGTTGTCAGTTCATGGGGGCAGAGCAGAGTGTCCCACACTGGAATCTGCCACCCAAACCCCCTCCCAGGGTTAGAAGGATCCCCCTCTGCCAGGTGACGTATCCTGTCCTCTTAGTCCTTTCCCACCTGGGTCTTAGTCCTATCCCAGAGATAGGGGATATTCCAGCTGGGAGTAGAGGGCAGTGGGGTAGAGGGCAGCCCTTCCCCAGCCCCACAACCCCTGACTGACAGTGGGGAACACCCTCCTGCATTCATAGGCATCATCACAAAGGGCTCCTCCGAGCAGCATGACTACTACGTGACGTCCTACCATGTCTCCTCTAGCCGCGACGGGAAGAACTGGAGACCCTACAGAGGCAGCAGTGGTCAGGAGGACAAGGTGGGCATGGGGAGAATATCACGGGGCTGAGAGCCCCCGCCCATGTATATTTAGCCATTTACGCCTCTTCACCCTCTCTGTAGGTGTTTGAAGGAAATGCTGACAGCCAGGGGGAGGTCTCTAACACCTTTATCCCCCCCATCATCGCCCGCTACATCCGTGTCACACCGCAGAGCTGGCACCAGCGCATGGCCCTGAAGGTGGCCCTGGTGGGCTGCCAGCTGGCACGGGTCCGCGTGCCCCGTCCCTACGGTGAGACCCTCCACAGAAGGCTCACACCCCCATGTCCAAAACATCCTCCTGGGGCCTTCACCTCCCTGTGCACCTTGTGGTGGTCCCACAGTCACAGTCCTTGCTCTGTCCTGTAGTGCCCAGTGTCCCCAAGAAGGTGCTTGAACCCACCAGCCACCCAGCCAGCCACACCCCCATCCCTGGCATCGCCCTGGACCCAGAGAAGGCAGGTGGGTGCCATGGGGGGGGCTGTCCTTGGGGTTCAGCATTGTCTTTTGGTGTTCAAGGTGCCACTGGGGCTTCATCCCCCCATGGGAACATATTGATTTTCCTGTTCTAGTGGCCCCAGGTGGGCTTCTGGCACTCATGGGTGCAAAGGGGTGGGATGGGGGCCCAGGGTGCTGACACTGCCCTCCCTCCCCAGGCTCCACACTGCTGGTGATGCTGCTTATTGGCGGCTTTGTGCTTCTCTGCTCCTGCCTCCTGCTCCTGGCTTTCCTCTACCACAGGAAGAGGTTGGTCCTGTCTTGTCCCCTGCTTTGCCCTGGGGGACTCAGCATCACCTCTCCAAATTCCAGCAGCTTCATCTAGCTGCTCACCGGGTCCCAAGGGGTGCTGCCCCTAAGGCAATGAGTGTGAGGAGATAAGTGATGGTGGGCACAGGGTAGCTGGGACTTCTTGCCCCATCTTGCCTCTCCCCTTGGCAGGAAGTCAGCAGTGGAGCTGAACTGCGGGATCACAAAAGGTAAAAGGGTCCACAACTCCTCTCCAAAATCAGAGGTCTGTGTGCTGTGGGGTGTAGCTGGTTTAACTGGTGCTGCTGTCAAACTTGGACTTGTCCCACGCCCCAGGGACACCTGCACATCCAGGTGACAGTCTGTGACAACCGAGGGTTTCCTCTCCCTGCCCAGGGTACCCCAAGCTGGAGTCAAGCCAGGTCTGCTCCCTGCAGAGCCTGCCAGCCCCCAGCCTGGCCTCCTTCCCCATGGCCTCCACACCAGGGGATCTCAGCTGGACCCATTCTCCAGGTAACAGGGACATCAGGGCAGGGCCTGGTCCCTCAGCCCAGAGCTGGAGTCGACTCTTCCCGATTGCACCTCCTTCCCCATTCTGGTCTTACCCCTCCTGCATCGTGGTCCTGTGCAACAAGGAGGGCCTGATAAATTAGACATGCCCATTTAATTATTATAATTTATTATTATAATTTATTGTAATAGCACCACACATTATTTAGTAGTAGTAGTAGTCCACGTCAGTTACAGCTGTTGACACTGGAGGGTGGCTGGGGACAGCAGGAGCCCCTCTCTGGGGTGTGGCAGAGGAATGTGGGGTCTCCATGGGTGAGTGCCCTGCGTTGGATGGGTTTTGGCAGTTTTTCTGTCCCTGAAAGTCCAAACATGCTCAGATAGTCAACCCACCTGACCCACCTCTGCTGCAGCACCATGACCCTCCTGACATGGCAGCCTCCCTGTTTCAGAGTACACTGAGCCAGACCTGGTGCAGGTGAGCCCCAGCAGCCAGACAGGTCCCTCCACCTTCAAGCCACTCCTGGAAGAGGGCTACACTCTACCACTGGTCCAGAACCACTATGACACCCCAGGGAAGCACCATGAGTACGCGGAGCCGCTGCCGCCAGAGCCTGAGTACGCCATGCCATTCAGTGAGCCGGAGCCCGCTGGGATGCGCTGCAGCACTTGCATGGTCGCAGGATCTGCCGGGTGCCCCCCGGTGCAGTACCAGACCCCTGCCCTGCGGCCCGGGGAGCTGCCCGCTGGGGTGGAGCGGACTGGCAGCCCCTGTTCTGAGGGGTCCCGTGGGTGGCCTAGGCACTGTCCCCTCGCACACGTGTACCATGAGGCTTTGTGAGGAGGGGAGCAGAGCGGCGTGGTATTGGGCGGGGAGAATGCGTGTAAAGGGGGACGTCCTCCTTGCGCTCGCAGTGGGCTTTTTTAAATTTATCCTATGTAAATATATGTTTTATATATAGAAAGACAGCTGTGGAGTGGAGTGCCCTGCACCGTCTGCTGGCCAGGGATGCGCCCAATCCGCCCGGGCCAGGGTGTTACAGTCCTTGTCCCCCCTTTCCCGCCGTCCGCGGCGTCATAACCCATACCCCCCCCGCAGCCGCGGCACCCCTCGTTGGGACAGAACACAGCAGCCGGAGCACCCAGTGCCGCTCGCAGTGGCAGACGCCGCTCCGCGCCCCTTCTCTGCCATTCACCGGTGCCGGGGTGCCGGAACGAGCGGTTACCAGCAGCCCTCCCTCACAAAAATTGTGCTTCCGAAATCTCTTGATGTCGATTCCGCGGGGGCGGCGCGCAGCCCCCCCCGTGCCACGCACGGCAGAAGCCCTTTTTGGAGTTCGCGTTTGTCCCCACCCAAAAGGGGAAAGCTCCGGTGTGCTGGCAGGACAGGGCGACACACGCCGCAGATACTAAACATGGCGTTCGGTACATCTATTCTTTCATCCTTCCTCATCTCATTTCTTATCGCCATTTCTGTAGCTTTCCCTCAAAAAAGCGCCGTTTTCTCCGCTTTTTAGCCGGCCGGGGTTATGCAAATCGCGCGGGGCATGCTGGGCACACCTCTTCCCTGAAGCGGCGCGGGGCGGGGGAGCGCTTTTGGCGGGAGCGCCATGGCGCGCACGCGCGCACAGGCGAACTCGCTCCTGATTGGCGGTGATGCGCGCGCGCGCAGGGGACTCGCTCCCGGCCGGAAGCGGAAGCGCTGCCGAGTGTCGGCGGGCGGCGGAGGGAGCGCGGCCGTGGCGGCGGGGCTTCGGAGTGCCCGCGGGTCATGGGGAGGTACGGGGGGCTCGAGGGGGCTGCGCGGACCACCTAGGGATTCCACACCGGCTGTGGCAAATCCGGGAGGGAGCACAAGAGTGAGCGCCGAGCCGGCCCGGTGGCGGTCGGTGACCTTCGCTTTGCCCCGCGACTCCCGGCGGGGACGTTTTGCACTGGGAGGGGGATTCGTTCCCATCCCGGTAGTCTCCGTGGGGTGAGCGCTTTAAGCTGGGGATGTTCAGCCTGGAGAAGAGAAGGCCCCGGGGATATTCTTAGAGCCCCTTCCAGCCGAAGGGGCTCCTGGGGAGCTGAAGAGGAACTTTGGACAAGGACCTGGAGGGAAAGGACAAGGAGAATGGCTCCCCGCTGCCAGAGCGCAGGGATAGATCGGTTACTAGGAAGGAATGCCCGTGAGGGTGGTGGCGCCCTGGCACAGGTTGCCCAGGGAGACTGTGGGTGCTTCATCCCTGGAAGTGCTCAAGGCCAGGTTTGACGGGGCTTGTAGCCACCTTGGACGGTGGAAAGTGTCCCTGCCCGTGGCAGGGGATGGAATGAGATGACGTTAGAATTTCTTCCCACCCAAACCGTTCTGAGATTCTATGATTGTATTTAAATATTTAGTAAAAATCACTATGGTCAATGGAAGTGGGAGCCACCTGAGCACTCCAGTGAATGTGTTGTTTGTCATTAACATGGATTTTAGTTACAGCTCTAATGCTGTGCTGTTGCAGAACTGAACAATTTGTGGTGCTGATTGCAGCACCCAAACCTCCTCTTGCCCTGGAGGGAGCTGCTGCTGTGAGGATCTGGGCTTACCTGTACATCAGCAGGTACCAGGATGCTCTGTTTCGTGGCAGAAAAATGGAGTTTGACCACATTTTTCTTCACAATTCCTATGGGATTCTTGTCCTCTGCAGCAGAAACTGTGTGATCTTTTCTGACAATGCAATCTGTGGCACTGTAGTGTGGACAATTTGTGAAACTGTTTCCTCTAACCATTTTATATAGAATGGGTGATACAAAAAATATCTGGTGTTTCTGTAGGAATGAGAGTTATGTGGAAGAGGAGGATGCCAGAGTAGGTAACGCTGACTGGTGACATTCTGGGAAGGGTGTGGGCTATGGCTTCTCCACTCACTGGGCTCACAGCAGTTGCTGATGTAATTAAAGATCTAGACACTCAGATAGCTGTAAGTAAATGGGGCTGGCATGTGGGATTTACCTTGTGAATCTGTTCCTCCCATAAGTTTTGTGTTCAGGGATCTTAGTGGCATGTGAAAGGTGCAGTGATATCTTGGAATAAACCAGGAAAATCACTTTATGCTGCTAAAGTGCTTCTGCCCAAGGATATTGGGGGTTTGTGTCTGAGGATTTTGATGTTTCTTTCCCTACATAGTGGGTAGGAATTCCTGCTTTGTGGATCTGTGAAGTGAGGCGTGGGGTGAACCCCAGCTAAAGGCAAGACTGAAGGTCCCTCGCAGTCTTGTGCTGGACTTCTCAGCCAGAAGTGCCAGCTGAGGGGTTTAGGGTGTGAGCATAATAATTTTCTATTGTTAATTCAACTTAAATGGAGCTGGAAACTTGCCGAGGACACTGCAGAAGGGTGTCAGGGACATAAATTCCCCTCAAAGGGCTCCGTGTCCGCAGGTGCATGAGTGTGCATTGGAGTGAAGCATTAAAGCTTCTAAATTCTCTCATGTACTTTTTTTGTGTGGGTTTTGATATTAATTAATTAATCCAAACTAACCAGGCTTGCTTTGATGAAGGGAAATGTCTATTTGTAGATCAGGGCACAGACGCTGTATGTGAATATCCTGTAAAGCTGGTTGAACAAACTCTTTTTGTGAGTTCAACCTTAGCTTCTCAGCCATCACTGGCCCCACCACAAGAGGCTTTGCCATCAAACCGTTCCTTAAACTCTCTTTCTTGTGACAGACCCATCGATGCTGCCCACGGTGGTTGTGGTAGTGGAAGGTGCAGGGTTTGGATGAATTTCCTGTCATGGAACAGTGAAGAGAGAGCAAAACTTCATTGAGCCTGAGGCTTAGAGCAGGAACAGAGGAGGTGCCAGTCAGTGTTCACCCCATGACCAACACCTGAGTAACTTCAGCACCTGGAGGATCTGTGTAACCGCACAATCCACTTGTACTTCACCACTGGGTGAACTCCCACTCCATTTCCTGTGGCTGTCAATTGCCCAGTGTGGGCACACACATGTTCCTCCCCCTCTGAGCACCAGATTATGTTCTCAGAACCCAAAATGAACCAATGTTGTCAATCCCACATGGAGAGGTTACTACAGGCCGGGCTGTGAGCGTGATGCTGCCAAAAGTGAGATCCCAGGGAGGCTGGGTCCTGCTTTCTCTCCAGGGCTCTGGATTGTGGGGGTGAGGGATTCCAAGCTGCTGCAGCAGGAACAAGCCGTGTCCTGCAGTTAAATCTGCTCTGGGTGGTCTGTTCTTTGTGGGAAATGGGTTCAGGAAGGCTATGTGGGGTGGATGTGGAGGGGTTCAGCTCATGGGATGAATGGGTGGGTGGGTCAGTGCTGCTGTCACCAGCATGCAGCCGCTGTGATGCTGGAAAACTTAATTTTCTGTACACCAGGGAAGGTTTTCTCTGCTACTAAGCATCACTTCTCCCTTCATGCTGTGAGCAGACATTCCTGATCTGTAAGCTGCAGGGCCTGTCAGAACACTGCAGTTTTCTCTGGACAAAGACCTGTTCACCCTGCTGAATTCCTGCTATTTGCTAACCGTGGCTTTCCTCTCCCTTTCCAGTTGATTGGTTTGGATCCCCACAACCCCAAGAAGAAGCAGGACCTAGACAAGCTTTATGATCTAAAAGCTAAAGCCCAACAGATTATGAACCAGTTTGGCCCTTCTGCCTTGATCAACCTCTCCAACTTCTCCTCAATCAAGCCAGAACCAGCCAGCACCCCCCCGCAGAGCTCCATGGCCAACAGCACCACTGTGGCAAAGATGCCAGGGACGCCCAGTGGAGGAGGGCGGCTCAGTCCTGAAAGCAACCAGGTAATTCCATCCCAACTTTGGGACCATAGGGATGATGCTCAGGCATCACAATTATCACAGACTTGCGTGTGGCTTCATTCGCTGCCTTTAAATCACCAGCAGGAATATAATGTTTATTAAATTATCAGTTACCAAGTGAACAAAACTTCTTTACAGAGTTTCTCTCTCCCAGGTGCTTCCTGGCTGGATGGGGTTTGGATGCTGTAGGTGTAGAGGTTTTTCCAGTCTTAGGAAAGTGTATATTGGGGTGTGACAGGGGAAGTTATTTTTAAATGGGGTTTAGATGGGAAAAATATGGGGAGAAGTGGGTGGTGAGGTGCAGGTTGCCCAGAGAAACTGTGGCTGCCCCATCCCTGAGAGTGTCCAAGGCCAGGCTGCATGGGGCTTGGAGCAGCCTGGGATAGTGGAAGGTGTCCCTGCCCATGGCAGGGGGTGGAATGGGGTGAGCTTTAAGGTCTCTTCCAACTCAGCCTGGCACGGAGCCTTTGATGTGCATAAAACAAACTGCTGCCCAGGGAATGCCCCAGCATTGCTCTCTGATGGCTTTGCTGGCACCCAGACTCTTTGGAAGCGCACTAAAACCCAGCATAAAACAGCCACAGCAGTGAAGGAATGAGGAAGGGCAGGAATTTCCCATCTGTGTCTGGTTGACCCGACCAGGCTGACAACTTCCATCCATATCTTTTAAGACTCGGCATCCTGTTGTTCAGCCCAGTGTGGTTTCTGCTCCTGCCACATCTGACTGCCCTAGAATAACCCAGCACTCCCACAACTCTGTTTTCCGTCTGAAGCACTAAAGCTGATAAGTGCTAGAGCCGTGGAAATGCTTCCCTCATGCCCTGGGCACAACTTTAGTCACTGATACACTGATTGCACTTGCTGTCTGCATCTTAACACTTGTAGTTTTGCCTTTTCACTCCTTGCCAGCAGCATTTTTCTGCTGGAAACATTTATTCTGGCTGCTGCACTCCAGTTGCTGTCCAGAGCAACCACTGGTGCTTGAAAATTACTCCTTAACACCTGATATTTCTTATCTCTGCCATTCCTGAGCAGTGTGACTCGGCCCTGGGGGCATGGGGGAGGAGGTGGTTGTGGTTGTGATTGTGGCTGCGCTCCACGGGCAGCTTCTTTGCTGGAGCAGGGCAGTAAATCCTTCCTCTCCTCTCACACACTCAGGTTTTAACCAAGAAGAAATTGCAGGACCTGGTGCGTGAGGTGGATCCGAATGAGCAGCTGGATGAAGATGTGGAAGAAGTAGGTTTCAACCCGTGGAAGGGACTGCAGACAGAGTTAATTTGTAATTTGTCACAGATCAGTGGCCCTTTGTCCAAGGAGGGAGCATTGGTTCATGTAACACTTATTTTCCCATGCAGCCTTCAGCCATCCCTGGTTTTCTGCATCCCAGTCCCAAAAAAGGCTTTTAAAACAGCAATTGCAGCAAACACCTATGAAATCCACTCCTTTGAGTGGAATTTTGGACACCACAATACAAGATCTAAAGCTATTACAGGGCTCCCAATGGAGACTCTGAAGATGGGGAAGGATCAGGAGGGACCACAAGAGGAGCGACTGAGGGCATTTGGTGTGTTCAGCTGGAGCAGAGGAGATTGAGGGCAGAACTCAATGGGGGCTGCAGCTCCTCCCAAGAGGCAGCTCCGATCTCTGCTGCCTGTGACAGGGACAGGAGCCAGGGAATGACTGGAGCAGCATCAGGCTGGAGATCAGGGAAGGGTTCTTCCCCCAGAGGGTGCTGGGGACTGACCAGGCTCCCCAGGCAATGCCAGCTCCCCAGGCGGCCAGACTCAAGGAGCATTTGGACAACACTCTCAGGCACAGAATGGGGATTGCTGGGGTGTCCTGTGCAGGGCCAGGAGCTGGCCTGGATGATCCTTGCAGGTCCCTCTCAATTCAGGACAGTCTGTATTTCTAAATACCAGGGCTTGTTTTCATCTTCACACATAATTTCAACTGCTCGGTGCTGACCAGAGTGGTCGTTGCCCTTGTTCCACCATAGATGCTGCTACAGATCGCCGATGACTTCATTGAGAGTGTGGTGACAGCCGCCTGCCAGCTTGCACGGCACCGCAAGTCCAACACTCTGGAAGTCAAAGATGTCCAGTTGCACCTTGGTGAGTGACTCTTCTCTGTTTTTTTCACTTCTACCCCCAGCTCTCAGCTCCTCCTGGAGCCAGGGCATAGCTGTGGTGGAAGCCTGTGAGTAGATAATGCATCCCTGCCCGTGGCAAGGGTTTGGAAGTGGATGAGCTTTAATGTCTCTTCCAACTGAAACCATTCTGTGAATTCCAGAGCGCCAGTGGAACATGTGGATCCCAGGCTTTGGTTCTGAAGAAATCAGGCCCTACAAAAAAGCCTGCACTACAGAAGCTCACAAACAGGTAAGGAGCCCTCCCAACACCAGGAATCACATGGAAGGCTGGTATGAGGATGGTGGTCATAGCCTCCTGGCACTGAATTAGTGGTCTCTTCCAAGTCATTCAGACCGGAAAAGACTTTCAGAGCCTCCTGATCCGTTTGTGCAGCGGGTTGAGGTTGCTGTGTCTCCTCAGCTATGTTGGCTTTGCCCTAAGAGAAGCAGCAGCTCTTGGTGCTGAGGAGCTTGGGAGGGTTAAAATCAACTAGGAGCTGCACACAGGCACTTCTCGGCTGCCTCTGGCAACTCCATCTCTGTGCAAAGGGAATGAAAACACCCTTAATTTTGCTTTTAAACTGCATTGGACCATTGGTTTTTAAGCCATGGTCAGAGCCTAGAAGGAGCTGCCCTGCAGTGGGTTCATGGGTGATGCTGCAGCTCCCACTGGGCAGAGGGGGGAACCTTGAGATGGGCTTTGATTCCACTGGCCCAGGTTGCCAAGTGGAGCAGCACAGATACTTCCTTCTCCTCTTCAGCCTGGAACCCCATTAAGATTCAAACAGACCTGAAAGACCTGTGTGGAAGCAAGTCAGGCAGCGTCCTGGGAGCACCTGGGATGCCTTGTTTCTGCTGTGGGTGGTTGTGCAGTCACCTGCTCTGAGCTGCTCAGCTTCCTGTGGTTTTCCCTCTCTTGTTGCAGAGAATGGCACTGATCCGCAAAACTACCAAGAAATAGCCCCTGGACAGAGCCGGAGACACCACCAGTGCAGTTTGGGATACCTACTGCTCCACTGAAGCCTCCATGATGTCACCTGTGGGATATTTTTTTAATGCTTTACAGAGAAGCATCTATTTTTTATTAATGGTGCAGCAATATCTTGCCTTGATGAGGAGACCTGCCAAAAACATTCTACGCCCTGTTCTCGTTCCTCCTCAGACTGCGACATATCTCAAACAGACTTATATTTGTGACTTGAAAGTGGTTTATTGTACAAGTGATTATCCAAGGGACAGAGCATTTGATCGTGTGTGGGACAGTATTAGAAGCATCTGTAGAGGTTTTTGTTTCCTCCTTCCTGCCCCTACCTGTTCCAGTACTTTGTAATGTCAGTGTTTATATAAATACTTGCGTTTGTTTTACATGAATAAAGAAATTATTCTAAGCTGCTGGCACAGGCTTGTGCTCTTTAGGCAGTATTGTACAGGGTGGCATGGCAAGGTACCTGTCACCTCGGCTCTGTGTGTGGTGCTGTTCTGTGGGAGATCTCCTGAGAGTTTACAGGAAGCAGAATCGTGGAATATCCTGAGCTGGAAAAGATCCCCAAAGATTATTGAGCCCAGCCCCTGGTCTGCCCAGGACACCCCACCAATCCCACCCTATGCCTGAGAGCACTGTCCAGCGCTCTTTGGAGCTGTGGCAGCCTTGGGGCTGTGCCTATTCCCTGGAGAGCCTGGCCATTGCCCGAGCACCCTTGAGGGAAGAGCTGTTTCCTAATACGCAATCTCTCCCTCCCTTGACACAGCTTCAGCTGTTCCCTCGAGTCCTGTCTCTGGTCACAGGGAGCAGAGACTGGAGGTGTCCCTTATGAGGAGCTGCAGATGCTGGTGATCTCCCCTATTTCCTCCAGGGTGAAAAAACCAAGTACCCTCAGCTGCTCTTCCAGAGCTTTCCTCCCCTCCAGACTCTTCTAGACCACAAGGATTTGGCCAGTCCCTCACTTGCCAGTCAGGATGACCAGGTCAGTCACTTCCCTCCTGACCTCCAACCTATTGCTAGGATATTTGGACTGCTGGGAGGGGGATGTTGTGACAGAGCAGGAAGTCAGAGTCCCCCAGATTCTGTCTGTGCCTGGACATTGAAAAGACCACATGCCCCTGACTGTTCCTGCTGCTCTGCTCAGACCTCAGGGAAGCTGTGAGGGCTGTTGTGGGGATGCAGGAGTTGACAGCACTGCAAACCCCTGCACGACAGGAAGGCTCCTGCAGCCCTAAGGCAGAGCTGGACTCATCCTCCTTGTCCAGTTCTCTGGAGGCTCCCAATACCTGCAGGGAAACCCAGGGTAGGTGAAGTGATTCCATGACCATCCGGGGCTCACTCCTCATGTCACTGTGGGATGAGGAGCCTGGAGAGCTCCTTTCTGCAGCCTTGTAGAGAAATTTTTTTTTTTTTTTTTTTTTTTTTTTAATTATATTGTATGAAGATTAATCTGAAAGGGAAAGTGGGCATTTCCTTAGAATGGTATGTGGTTATTTTTGCTTTGGACTCAACTAGGCATGTACTCAGCCAGAGTGGTAGATACATCATCTGAGTTCCATGATAAATTTGTCAGTTTTAATTCTATTTGGAAAGATTTAAAGATTTAGGGCTTTATGACTGGAATCTCAGTCAGTACAAGAGAGAATAGGGGAAGGGGTAACATTGACCTCTGCAGGCCTGTGGGGTTCCACCGGGGGACTTCACCCTTCCAACACGCTTCCTTTTTCCCAGGAAAACGCAGGCAGAGGGTGACCAGAGGTATTTAATATGGCCATGCCGCCTCTGCCTGTGCCTGGCTGTTCCATATCCACTTCCCTTCCTGAGCCCAGCATGTCCCTGCCTTGCCAGTGTCCTCAGCTCTAGCATGAGCATCTCTTCCGCTTCTCCTCCTTCTCCAGTGCCTGAGCCTTGGGCAGCACCGGCAGTGGGATGCTGCTTTTCACCCCATCCCACGCCTCGCTGGCCACCAACCGCCCCGTCTGCAGCGCTTGGTAAATGGCCACTGTCAGCATCTGGAAGGCCTGGACCACATTGGAAGCATCTTTGGCTGACGTCTCCACGTACTGGACACCCAGTGAGGCCGCCAACTTCTCCGCCTCCCTCTGGCCCACCCGGCGCTGCCCAGCCAGGTCACTCTTGTGCCCCACCAGCAGGAAGACCATGCGGAAGGGCTGAATCGTGTCAGTCACCTCCTGGTGCCATCGCCGGATGTTCTCAAAGGACGTGCGGTTGGTGATGTCGAAAAGCAGCATCCCCCCGGCAGAGTTGCGGTAATAGGCGCGAGTCACAGACCTGGGGTGGGGGCACCAAGAGCAGGGGAGTGAGAGTGAGTGGCCCCTGGGGTTTCCTGTGCCACCTCGAGCAGCATGTTCCCTGCCCACAGAGTGACCCTGGCTAGGACCTGCTCCTGCTCCTGCAAGCAGCACCTTGTGTTCAAAGCACCATGAGATCAGCCTATTGCAGTGTCAATGAGAGCTCCAGGGGCAGCTCTGTCCGTGCTCAGCCACCAAAGCTCATCTCTCTCCTGCAGCCACAACCCCCTAGTGCCCCTGTGTCTGCAGCCATGTCCCCAGGGCTCCACCATCCCTGCTGTCATGGTCCTGGAACTCTTCTGTCCCTGCTGCCATGTCCCCAGTACTTTCCCATCTCTGCTGCAGAAGTCCTGGAACTTTCCCATTCCTGCAAACCCAGATCTGCCACTCTCCCATCCCCTGCAGCCACATCTCTTAAGCTTTCCTGTCCCCAGGAGCTGCCTGGCTGGTGGCGGCAGCCCCACAGTGAGGGGTGAAGGCTCCTAGCAACTGAGCTGAGGAAGATGTTTTGCCCAGCACTCAGTGGGCTCCCAGCTGTTTCCCAGCCCCTCTGCAGCTGGTGTGGCAGGGGGGTTCTTGGGGGAGCACTATACCCCCTTTAGAGCTGGAGCAAGGGCTTACAAGGCAGTCCCAGGGGCTCCTTTCCCTTGGCTTTTGACATGGTGGTTCCTCACCCAAAGGGACAAGTGGGAACACAGCCACATCAACAAACTCCTTGGGCTTGGAATCACAACACTCCACCCCAAATCTGGAGGGGGACACCCATCTCCACCACCCCTCCCGACACAATGGACCCACCTGAACCTCTCCTGCCCAGCTGTGTCCCAGAACTGCAGCTTCACTTGCAGCCCCGGCTCCAGCTCCACGAATTGGACGTAGAAGTCCACCCCCACCGTCTGGTTGACTGCGTCCAGGAAGACACCCTCGGTGTAGCACCGCAACAGCGAGGATTTCCCCACTGTCGAGTCCCCCAGCATGATTACCCGGAACTGGTACTGCCACCGTGGCTCCATCGGTGCCTCTGCTGGCTGCCAGGACCTGCCACCCCCGCACCAGGAGCGTGTTCAGGCAGGCAGGGAGCTCCTCCACCCAGGAGGCGTTCCCAGTACCGTCGGTGCTGTGTAGCCCCTTTGGAGCCCCTTTGTCCCCTTTATTTTGGCTCCATCCAGCTGGAAGCACTGAGGGGTGCCTGCTCCCATTTTCCTATGGACGGGACACCCTGAAAAGTGTCCCAGACAAGGGGAGCTGTTGCTCCACCAGTGATGCCCCCCAAAGCAGAGGATCCCCCATGCAATGGATTGAGTGCTGTGCCCCTGCCTGGGATGCAGTGCTTGGCACAGCCTTTATTTAGTGTGGAAAAGCCATAGGTTTATTAAAAACAGGTGGGAGACCCAACCCCATAATCACCCAAGGGCTGCAGGTGCTGGGTGTAGAGAGAAGCATCCCCACAATTTGGGATCCCACGTCCCCCTATCCCCATCAGCACTGGCAGCGCTCCCGGGGCTCCCTCCCTGCCAAGGGCTGGCAGCGACTCTGGCTGGGGATGAGCCTGATGCCATCACATCCCTGGTGTGGGGCAAGGATCCCCCGGCCCAGTGCCTGCTGGATACCTCCAGCCAGCGTCTGGAAGGCCAACTCCACGTTAAGGTTGCTGAGGGCTGAGGTCTCCACAAAGGCCATGCCCAGAGTGGTGGCGAGGTGTCCAGCTTCCTCTGCTGACACGGCTCGTTCAGCCACCAGGTCACATTTGTGTCCCACCAGGACAAAGGCAGGCAGCTGGTCCCCCGCAGCCTGGTGATACCACTCAGGAACGTGCTCAAAAGACTCCCGGTTGGTGAGGTCAAACACCAGCAGCACCCCCGCCGCACTCCGATAGAAGGACCTGGTGATGGATCTGTGCATACCCAGCAGGTTTTCAAAGGATATTGGGAAGCTCTAACACTGACAACCCTAGGATGGGGCTTGGGAGATTTTTAGTTGACAGGTCGGACCTCAGGAGTGGAAAAGGGAGACCTCTCTTGGCCATTTACATCACCGTTTTCTGTTCAGCATCCCTCTCCCCAGACTGGGGGGCTCTAGAGGAGACCTTTGGGGTTTTCAGGGACTCTGTGGTACTGTTTATCCCCGCACTAGCCCCAGATGCAGTGGGGATGGGGCAGCACTGGACAGAAATATGGCACCACCAGAGCCAACCTTGGGGTCCCCAAAAGGTTCCCAGGGATGGGGAGGGCCTGGGAGCCCAGCTCCAGCCACAGCACTTTGGTCTTCAGCCCTTCGTGCCCCATTTGAACCTGTCTCACACTCCCAGGTGCTCCTGGCTTCAGCCTGATGCAATCAGGAAAGAAACCACCCAGCCCCAGCCCGCCAGCACTCAGGAACGAGCACCCGGCCCTGCTCCCTTGACTGCTCCCCTGAACAGCTCCAGTATCACTGCAAGCTCAGCACAAGGTGTCACTGGCCCCTAGGTATCACCATCCCAGCGAGCCATTGCTGCCTGTCCCTGCACACCCAGCTGGGGATTTACGAACACGCCAGGATGGGAGGATGACGCGGTGCGGTGCTGGGGCCCGCACACCCACCTCACCTGAACCGCTCCTGGCCGGCCGTGTCCCAGAGCTGCAGCTTGGCCTTGCCGATGGGTGGCACCAGGATAGTCCGGCTGTAGAACTCGACGCCGACGGTGGGGCTGGGGGTGGCTGCCCCACCAGGACCCCCACCTGGCCCGTCAGTGAAGCAGCGCAGCAGTGAGGACTTGCCCACAGCTGTGTCCCCCAGCACGATGACACGGAACTGCAAGTGTCCCTCGGGGTCAGGATCCTGGGGGGAATCTGTCACTGTCTCCATGGCTGAGCTGACCAGATCCCGACCACTGCGTTCCTGCTGTGCTAGCAGCGACAGGACAGGTCTCCACCCTTGTCCCCACCCCACCGGAGGACAGGGCCGGCTCTGGCCCCGCAGTCACCCGGGCAGACAAACAAACAGTTTGGGAGGGAGCAGCTGCTAGCGCCGTCCTCATCCTTCCCAGTAACACTGAGGAAAATTTAAGTGTTCTTCCCAGGTGTACATCCAAAAAAGGGTTAGGAGCTGCTGCATAGCTCTTTTAACTACTCAAGAAAATCACTGAATTCATTTACTTGCCTTTTCAATTCTGTTTTTAAAACTATTTTTGTCCATTTACCTGTTTCCCAACCACCAAACTCCAAAACACAAACCCTAGCAACAGCCCAGCATTTCAAACTTCAGCAACACAGGTTCAGCTCTAATCACACTGGCATTTAGTCTTCATTTGCTGTCACCAGAATGTTGTTTAGTGTTGCCACATGCCAGCTCCGCATGTCTACCTCTACTAGCAGCCCCTCACGTCTCTGCTGCCTGGCTTTGGTGACAACAGGGACAGTCAGGCAGTGAGTGCAGAGACTCACTGGTGTCCCCCAGAAGCCAAGATCCTGGGAGAAGTGGGATATGCTCCACAGGGAGGGGCTCTCAAGACCTGCAGGTAGGAGACTTAGAACTGAGTCAGAGGCACCAGCTCAATATTCCAGGACAAAAATTTACCTCAGGCTGAGGGATTTTGCCACAGCCCAGCAATCCAGGGACAGAAATAAAGAGTGGCTCCAACTCAAGAGGCTGTGGCTACCCACAACCCATTTTTCTCCATGGTGAGAAAACAGGCAACCACAGTCACCAAGGCTCCAGCTCCGGGTGTTGGAACATCCCAAGGTTGCAAGGAGCTGCTTTAGCACCCCCATGAAGGCCCAGGTGTTTCTGCATTCCAGGGACCCCTGCCAAGGGCTGTGGGGCATACCCCACTGGCAGGTGCTGCAGCAAGCACAGGAACTCGCTTCTGAGCACTGGTGAACTCCACTGGAAGGGGATGCTCAGCCTCCATGGGTCAGAGCCAGCCCAGCCTCATCCTATCCCAATGCAACTCAAACACAGGAGACACCACAAGGATTTGAAATAATTGCATTTATTCAAACACTTATCACACACACAGAATATTCCAAGTTGGAAGGGACCCACGTGGATCACTGAGTCCAGCTCTTAAGTGAATGACCCATACAGGGATCAAACACACCAACTAGGCATTACTGGCTCCCTGCTCTAATCAAGTATTTAATATCCAGACCCTCTCCTGAGAAAACTCCATGGAACAGACTGTTCTTCCATGTGGAGCATCTGAACGGGAGCTTCAGCAACACCTGGAGCCAAACCAGTTCCATCTCCCTCCACTGCAGGTAAGTGGAGCCCAGAAGCAGCTGGTCCCACTTGGTGGAGCTCATAGCTCAGGAAGGAGCCAGGATCTGGCTCTGCAGAGCTCCCACTTCTGGAGGAGAGGACTGGGAAAGAACAGTTTGGAACTGCAGCACCAAGTCCCTCAGGGATGGTTCAGCCTCTGCTTAGACCTGAAAAAAGAGATAAAAAAGAATCCAGCTGAGTGATGAGCAGTCAGGCTCTGTGCTGTGTCAGATTCCATCCACATACCAGAACTCCTGGATGTCCCCTCCCTGCCCTGTGGTTTTGGGTAGCTCATGCCTGGCCTCAGCCCCATATCCGCAGGACTCATCCAACAGTCTCCAGACTTGGGAATCATCATGGACCAGGCTGCACTGACACTGATCTCACCCACACCCTGCACTGCAGATCACAACTCTTTGCCAATTAAAAGCCTCTGAAACAAGGTTGATCATTCCCACCTGCATAGTCCAGGTGAAAAACTGGCCACTTCCAGCACAGTCAGCTTGAACTGTCCCTTGTCCTCCAGACCCCACTCCAGATCATACAATCCCAGAATGGTTTGGGTTAGAAGGCACCTTAAAAGCTCACCCCATTCCACACCCTGCCATGGGCAGGGATACCGTCCACCAGACCAGGGTGGCCTAAGCCCCATCCAACCTGGCCCTGGATGGTTGCAACCACAGCTTCTCTGGGTAACCAGGGCCTCATCACCCTCACAGCCAAGAATATCCTCCCAGTACCTAGTTTACACTTACTGCCCAACCCAACACCGGAGTTCCCCAGAGGACACTCACATGTTCCACACACTGCAGCTTTCCCACAACTCAGGTCCTATGGGAAGCTGAAGCCCTTGGGACAGGGCTCACAGGTTTTCACCTTTTTCCACAGAGTTATTGCTGAAAAGACAGCAGCCAGAGTTTAGTGCCTGAAGCCAATGGGTCACTGTAAATCTATAGCTCAGATATTCCCGGACAAATTCCAACCCCCCAACCCTCATGGCACGTCTGCGCCCTGTGCCCAACGTTTATCCCGTCTCCTGACTAGGAGTTTCCTTCCCAACAAATTCCCAAAATAGTGAGGCTGGTGCAGCCTGTCTTCCTAGTGGCCCCTCTCTGCACAGGACACACCTGCAGAGAGCCCAAGACCAGCATGAAT
This sequence comes from Vidua chalybeata, assembly GCF_026979565.1. Taxonomy (NCBI): domain Eukaryota; kingdom Metazoa; phylum Chordata; class Aves; order Passeriformes; family Viduidae; genus Vidua; species Vidua chalybeata. The sequence continues at coordinate 6,946,716 of NC_071554.1, read as the reverse complement.
GTTACTCTTCCTCCTTTTTCGACCACAAGATCGGTATTCAGATCTGATGGGAAAGGGATTTGGAGGGATGGGCTGTGGAGATCCAGCAAGGGTACTACCCTCTCACCTGGGTTTATCCATCAGATGGGTGAGCTCTGGAACACCCAGGACCCCTGGAAGACATCACAACATACCCCCAGTATCAGCAGTGGGCTGCAGACTTTTGTGGACATACCTTTGACTCATTCCACCCCGGAACCCCAACCAAGGAACAGCCTAATTCCCAAAAATGTATTGGAGGGGTGAGTGACAGTCACAGGCAGAAGAGGCCCAGCAGTCAAAGACCTTCCCATTGCTCTGGCATGTTGTTGGAGACCTGCAGCTACTGTGTGGACCCACAGGTCTTGGATAAACATGCAAGTAAACACAGAGTTTATCTGGTAAAGCCTGTGATAGAGTGATTGACTGGCTCTGGTATCAGGGTTGACTCCCAGTTCTGCTTCCAGCGAGCCCCAGAGAGAAATTGCCCTTATTTCACCCATACATGATCTGGATGGGGCAAGAACTAAGGGAGTTTGCAGGGCCCAGCCCCAAGGACAAGCCCTATGGAGGATGCATAGCCTCGGAACAGCACGTGCTGGCACTGCCCAATAGCAGAGGGGCAGGAAACGCTGCTGGCTCCTACTCTGGGTCCAGGGAGGCCACAAAACCAACCAATTCTCAGCCTCTCAACGGAGGACTCCAGAACCTGGGTCAGCCATCTCACCTGCCCAAAGCTGAGGCCGTCACCAGCCATCCCATGCCCCAGGACCACCTTCTACACCAGGAGGCTGCTGGGGAAGAAGAGTGTCTTGAGCTTTAAGTAAATTGCAAGAGAAGTAAGTTAAAACAAACTACAGCATGCCGGGATATAACCCTTCCCCCCCCGTGCATCAATCTGGACCCCAGGGGCAGGGATTTGGGGCAGCCGCCTACTTCCAGCACCAGTAACACCCCCTTAGCCCATGGCGGGCCATGTACTTTCCCGAAATGTTGCCGGACAGTTACTAGGGCTCCAACTGAGCGGCGACCGTCGAGGAAAATCTCTTTGCTCTCGGCTCCTTTTTGACTGCATCTACCACAGCACCGACAGACGCAGCTTCGATAGGGCCGGGCGGGTCCGGGGGGCTCTTCCGCCCGCGGCCGTCTGTCCCGGGACAGGGCATTAGCTCAGCCTCGGGGGTCCCTCACTTACCCGGGGCCGGGCCCGGCCTGAGGAGGAGGGCGGGGGCAAGGCCGCGCTGCCCTTCGCAGCCTTCGAAGCGCGGCCGCCGGACGCGATGCTCACAGGGCGCCGATGCGGCGGAGCCGAGGGGCAGGAGGGCCCCAGCGACGAAGGATGGCGGCGGATGGTCCCCGACGGTCGCCGTAAGGCCTCCCCAGCTCGCCGCCATGGCCGAAAGAGACGGAAACTGCTCCGCGGCCATCTTTTATAGTGCGATAGAGCGGGCTCCGATTGGCTGCTGGTGCCGGGCCCTCGCGCAGAGGCTTCTGGGAGTTGTAGGTCGCGCTGCCTACAGTCCCAGCCATCGTTCCTGCCTGTCCCGCTTCCGGCGTCCCACTCACCCCATCCCGAAGGATGAACGAGACTCCCGAACAGCCTGCTGTAGTGCCAGCTGTTCCTGCTCATGGCAGCGGGTGGAATGAGATCCGTTTTCAGCCCTCTCCCAACCCAAACTATTTCATGATCCCATGATTCACAACTCCCACTAGCACTGGGAGCAGCTGCACAACCCCACGCCACCTAAATGACTCCCCAGTCCGGGTGGGACAAGTACAGTTTCTCTCTCCTTCTCCATGCAAAGTCCACACCAGGAGTTGCTCTTTGAAAAGCTGAAAACAGCAGCTGCATTTCCCCTACTCCTTCCTCCCTTTTGGAACGGGGGGGGGGGGGGGGGGGGGGGGGGGGTGCGGGGGGTGGGGGGAACAACACTCCACCCTCGGAGAATAGAAGAAAAGGATCTTGGAAACAGAAGTCTCTTTGCCAACACAATACCTCTGTAAGGCTCCTGGCTCATGATTCATAAACTGTGGAAAGGATTTAAAATGGCAGCACCTGTCAATGGGCTGGAAGGGAGTGCTGGAACAGCTGCTGGTGCTGATGCTGAAGGCACAGCCATAGTGGGAAATCAGGTGGAAAAGCCTGAGACTGCTTCCTGTCCAAGTCCTGGAGAAAGGGCAAAAAGGATGGTCATGTTTTAATCTGTTCTGAGCAAATGGACAGATGAAAAATTTCCCAGTGTTCAGTAATGGCCTTTTGAGCTGGTAATTCCCTCCAAACACATCAGATCAGCAACAAAATAAACCTTCAGCCATTTAAGGTTAAGTCTGGGAATGAGCCCCAAACTTTGTGTGGCCAAATCCTCCACAAGACAGCCCTTGCCAAAGCTGTCAGGGACAAGGTACAAGCAGCTGCTCCCATTCTCTTCCTTCATGGATCTCACAGCTGCTCCGCCAAGTCACAAGGCAATCCCTGGAGTCTCCTTGGCACAGCCACTGATACAACATGAGCCTAAAAATCATGTCAAATCCTAGGGCAGAGTAAAGCCTGGGAGATTACTGTAGGAAGAAACATCTACCTTCCCCAAAAATTCAAACCTTGGCAAACATTGCTTGGGAAGAGACTCTTCCAAATGCTGAACTGGGAGAATCCCCAAAGAGCAGCAATGAAAAGCACTGGATGCCTAGCAGACCTCAGCCTGCCATGACAAGATGGATGGAGATCCAAGAGGGGCAGAGAAAATCCCACTGCATGTCCACGGTCAGCGAAGCCCTGATGAAACCTCCTGAGAATCTCTCACCAGCCTCTTCCACAGCACAGGACAGGGAGCACATGCTGGAAGAGGCTGCAGTTCCCACCACCTGACAGATGGGAGCAGACAATGCACAGGGATGTGAAAACTATCAGTAAGGAAAAGCAGGTGTGCATTAGTGAGCCAGGTGGATTGTTGTGCCTATGGCTTCCTGGGACACATCAAGGGGCCAAAGCAAGTCTTGGCCATGGTCAGCTCTCAATCTCTACCAACTGTGTTACCCACCATTGCTTTTCCCCTGGAAATTTTACAGCAGAGGCAGCATGATCTTTGAATGGTAGAATCATGCGACATCCTGATTTGGAAAGGACCCACGTGGATCATCAAATCCAACAGAACTGCACAGAACACCCCAAGAATCCCACCATGTGGCAGGGAAAAATGAGTGTGTGCTGAGCAGGATCCCAAACACCTTCTTAAAAAACTGACTGCACTTGGAAAAAACATTTTGACTTGAAATAATTACTAAGGAAGAAAAAAAAAGAGATATTTTCTGAAAAAATGCTCTAACCAGCAAAAAAAGGAAAGTGAGCTCTGTCAGTGACATTTCCCAAAGCAGCTCTATCAGTTCCTGATACTGCATTTCAAATTCATACCCCATCCTGCCACTGAATTAGTTTGATGGTTAAGCAAATCCCAAGTTAAATCCAGAAATGGGTGTATCCAGTATGCTTTACAAGATCACTGGGAGCAAGGCTGGAAGGTAAAAATTTCTCTCGGATCTTGTTTAGCAAAAGCTGAAGATTAACAAGCCAGTAAAGATACCCAGTACAGGAAGATTAGAGTCAAATATTTATCTCTGTTCCTCAAAAGGGATTTAGAGAAATTCCTAAGGGTGTTGTGTATGTCTCAGTGTGTGGGATATGAACCTGTCTCCAGAAACTGATCCAAGTAACAGGAATTTTCTCTAGTCAGACTCACATGGGAAAAAAAAAAAAAAAATCACTATCAGCCCCTTTCAGCCCTCTTATCGTTTGCTAAAGAAATGCTTCCAGACTCCTCATCCCTTTGGAAGAGGGTCAGGATCACCAATAGGCCACCCCAATGTGTATTGTCAAGCTTTTAATTAAACACAGGCTAATGGCAAGAGGCCCCTTCCAAAGAGCTCAGCCTTTGGAAATCCCCACTCTGTGCCTTAAAACACCCATGTCCCTCCAGCTCTGCCGAACATTCCCAGTCTGTGTAACTCAAATGGGAGTCAGAGTCCCTACAATTTCACCTAAATTGGATGATCGCATCTTCATCAAATAATACAATAAGAATATTTGAGTTGTTTTTAGAATTGCTATAAACCCTGCCTGCTGAAGGGCAGAGTGCTTCTTGATCTCTGTTGCTGATATGGATGCAATTTTCAGGAATTACATCATCCCAGGGAGCTGTGATATCACCTGCCTTGAACTTCTTGCCTTTAGCACATAGAGATAAAAGCAGAATTTACCTTACTACATGGAGTCCTTGTCTTTCATCCTGTGTAACACTAAATGGTAATTAATATGGGTTTTTCCTGTAGCCATCCAGGAGAAACAAAATCCCACACTCTATTTAACTGGGATTCCAAAAGGCAAACTTTACAAATCCCAGGAGGTGGCTGTTTTGTAGCTCCATCTAAAAGTCTCTCCTGTGCTTCAGACACAGCAATAATGGCCGGGAGCTGAAAATGAACATTAAGATGAGTAAGTGATATTAAAAAAAAAACAAAACAAAAAACAACAAACAATGCAGAGATTTAACAGCTCCACACAATCTTGGCTGACATTCTCCCAAATAACCCTAAAAGCCTGGCTCATACTTCCAGGGAATGAGGCCCAGAGCCTCACATCAACCTCTCTCGTGAAACAAAAGCTGGAGCTATTTCAAGCTCTGCAGCACCAGTAAACAGGAGTCAGCAGCTCATCTCTGCTGGCTTCTGCACTCCCAAATTATTCCTCACAAGGGTCTGTCCATGCCCAGCTCTCCCAGGAATTAGGGGTTAGGATGGGTTGGATTAATATTTACAATTTTTCCTTCCACCACGAAACAAAAGCAGAGCACAAAAGGATTTTCCCACAGGGCTGCTGTCTGTTCCCTGATAACCTGGTCCTCTCTCCTCTAGAGACAGACTTGTACAGAGGTAGTTTATCCAGGCATTAGGGAATACTCCACAGACAGCAATGCTGGGCAGATGAGAACAGTTGAATAAATTTATATTGATAAGTAAATGTGGCTTCACCCCCTGGAGCAAACTGGGATGGCCACATTGTAAAAGCCAAAATTCATGGGGGTAGGAAAAGACAACTCCAAAATAGAAGAAGAGCAGGCACACAGGGCAGCACAGTAACAGAATGACCTAGGAGGTGTTTTAAATGCCCTTCTTTACATCACTTCTGCAATGCCACTCTGCTGAACTTCCCAAGAAGAGGGGGTGTCTTGAGCTGAGCGGCCACATCAGAGGATATAAAGCTCTGCTCTCTGCCACTTCTGCTGCTTCTGAAACTCCTGGCATGCACAAGGAACATTCCTTTCCTTACATTCAGAGCAGCTGAAGGTGAGACAGCAGCACAGTCAGGGGTACAGCACGAGGAAAATTACAGCAGATGAGAACGCAGGAGTCCAGCAGTCCCCTAGCTCACTTGTTAGGAATAACCCAACTCCAGTCACATCACCATTCCCCTCACATCCCACTTCCAGTTGATAAAAAAGACCACAGACTGACAAATAGGTCATAATTATGGACACAAACAAAGGTGTAGTAGAAGTAGCTTTATCAAAGTATTTAAATTTTGTGGCAAATCTCTGTATCAACATGGGCAGGGAGGCAACGAAATGCTCTGCAGTAGCAATTTCAGTTACCAAACTATTCCTTGGATAGACATTTATTACAGGTAGTTTCTCTGTTCCTATTTCTCCAAGAGTTTAAGGCACAAAAGCCTGAAAAAGGGCTTATAACAGGTATATAAGTGCTATTATTTTCACTTTCACCTCTAATGCAACATATCAGCTTAAATATATTGCTTGTCCATCCAACTTATACAACATCCAGGAGAAAACCGCTCTCCAGGTTAACAACCATTTGTTGCACAATATATCAATGCAATTGTTCTGACCTATTTTTTCTGTCAGATCTTCAGTTTCACTCTGACTGGACAGTGGAAGACACTACAAAAGCTCAACATCTCAAAGAGACCATCAAGGTGTGTCCACAGTAAAAAACAATAAATGCATGATACACAGAATAATATTTAAATATGGTTGCTGGAAAAAGTGTTTTAAACTGCTGGTTCATGGGGAATTATTTCCTCAAACACAGGTAGAGAAGCAGGCCAGGTGTGCAAGATATCTCCAGGTAAAAGCTTTATAACACTCCTTTCTGTCTTTGCTCTCCAAAGTGCTCTTTGGGTTGATTGCTTAAGAATATCAAACTTGCAAGCTCAAGATCACAGCTTAAGTTAACCACAACATAAGTTTTCATCCCATGCTCAAGTTACAGCAACCTTACCCAGTCACTGGAAAGATTTTGAGACATTTTAGCGGTGTCCAACAATGATCGTTTTTGAAATAACACATTCATGAGCGTTGGGTCAAATGACTTAAGACAGCTGAATGGGCAGCAAAGCAGAAAGATGGGCAGGAACCAAAATGCAAAGGGTAATTTTACTTAAAAGACCAACTTTTTTATTGTACGATGGAGTAGAGTCTTTCTCCTGTGCCATCTTGTTGAAAGTTTATAAATTACAATTCTCAGTAAGTATGAAGAGTTCATTTCAAGACAAAAGGAATAAAACTGTTGCAGTTCTAATTTTCACCACGAATAAAGGTTACCGTGATGCTCCTACAATACTTATTCTCTACAGGAAAGGCCACAGTCCTCCTGTACTCTGAGTACCTGACCTGGGTGGGGAAAGGACCACCCCACACAACTGCAGGATCCAGGGGCAGCATAACAGTCCGGAGCGCACTGGGAGGATGTCTCACAGACACAATGCCTCAGCAACGAGGCTATAACACGGCTGGGATCTCTGATGAGACAGTGTCCAAAGGCTGCCAATGACAGTCCATCAAGGCATCGTAGAGCTCTTCACTCTGTTCCATAAACTGCTTGTTTGCTTCGTGAACATCTAACTGAGGTGTGGGATCTATGCGAGGAAAGACAGACAAGTAGGTCACACATCAAAGGTGTTCAGAAAAAACCCACCCTGTAAACAAGTTGGTATATTAAAACAAACATGGGGGGAGTTTCAATATTTCCAGGGCAGGTGTCAGAGGATAGTGCCAGACTCTGTTCAGTGGTGCCCACTGACAGGACAAGGAGCAACCACCTCAATATGAAGAAGAAGTTATTTTCATGGAGGGTGTCAGAGCACTGGAGCAGCTGCCCAGGGAGGGTGTGAAGTCTCCCTCTCTGGAGACATTCCAAACCTACCTAGATGTGTTCCTGTGTCCCATACTCCAGGTAAGCCTGCATTAGCAGGGAATTGGACTGAATGATCTCCAGAGGTCCTTCCAACCCCAAGTATCTGTGATTCTGTGAGTCACCAAACATTCCCAGCACTTGCCCAGTCACAAACCTGACCAGATCAGTCCTACTCAATCTCTCTGCAATGAGATAAGGAATAACTACATCCAAACATGTCCCTTTTCACAACAGTGATTGCCCCACAGGACAGCCAGTGGAGGGAACACCCACCTGCACCTCACAGCCCAGTGCAGCCACCTGCACTGCCAGAAGGGGCTTGCCCTGATGGAAAGGGTAGAAGCAGAGGCAGAGGCACCCATTCCCTTCTGCTCCCTCCACTGTGAGGTCACAAATGATGGATGGACAGATGGATGGGAGCATCCTGTGCTGCTGCAAGCAGTCACCAGAACTCATCTGCCAAAGCCTCCAGCAGCTCAAGCTGGAGCTACAGCTGGAGTCACAGTTAGGAATGAAGGGAGTGTCAGTGGCACCACAGCATCATGGTGAGCATAGCCCTATTTTACATGTGGAAGAAATGTTTGGAAAGCATTTTGGAGCTGGACAACAAGTGTGCAGGTCCAATCCTGCTGCTCTGAATGCACAGTGATGGACTCCCCAAACCCCTGTAGGGTGTAAAGCTCACCTAACAACACCAGCAACCCAAAGCTCAGGTTATCAGAGTAGCACAATCACAAAGGTCAGTGAATGACTCTCAAAACAAAGCTGAATGAATGGAAAGACTCTAAAACACATCAGGAATAAAATGTTTTTAAACATGCAACTTCCCTGTGAGGAAGGTGAGGCCCTGGCACAGGCTGCCCAGGGAAGCTGTGGTTGCCCCATTTCTTCAAGTGTCCAAGGCCAGGTTTGGAGTGACCTGGTGAAGTGGAAGGTGTCCCTGCCCATGGTAGTGGGTGGATAAAGATGGGTTTGGAAGTTCCTTCCCACCCAAACCATTCCAGGATTCTATGTTTGGTTTTAGCTACTTCATGTTGTAACACATTACAGGAGAAGAGATTTAAGGAAAAGGAATGATACAGTGACAATACATGAATTGAGTTTCCTACAAAGGTAGGAATCTTTCATTTAATCAACCAGAAAAAGAAATATCCAGAGATATCCCAATCCTAGTCCTGGTATGTTTGGTTCAGCAAAAGGAAAGCTCTCCTAGAATGCTTTTAAGAGCCATTAACAGCTTCCACACACATCATTACTCATACCTGTGGATCCTGTAGATCTGTTACTATGTAATTTTTTTTTTTTTTTTTTTTTTTAGGACTAGAGTAAGATATAGTGCATAGTGCGTATTGCACTTAAGACAGAAATCTGAAATGGCTGGCATGAAATGATAGTTTCTTGCATCAATAAGTGAAAGCTACTTGTACAGGT
>NC_071554.1:6635199-6637566 GCF_026979565.1 Vidua chalybeata | reverse complement strand
CCTCAGTGCTTCACCTCTCCCTTCCTAAACCCAGCCTGACTTTATCTGAGCTGCAGTGCTTGGGCTGCTCCCTCTGTGGCATCCTGGGGAAGGGTTTGGGGGCAGCCCCTGTGCCGGGCAGAACATCTCCCAGCACTCCTGTCACCCTGGGGGCGATGACGCTGCCCTGCCCTGCCCTGCCCGGCTCTGACAGAGCTCCTGGGCAGGGGCAGCGCGGTGCCAGGGCTCGCTCAGCCCGCCGGGGCTGCTGCTGCCCGCGCAGGGGGCTCAGCTGGGCGCTGCAGCTGCCGGAGCTCTCGAGAGGAGGCAGCGAGCCTGGCTCGGACGTGGCTGCCCGTCCCCCCGGGCACAGTGGCCGCGGCGGTGCCAGGGGCTGGCAGAGCCTCTGTCTGCGGCTGGCCCGGCGCAAACACCGCGGGTGCTGCCCGCTGGCCCAGCGCTCGCCATTCGGGGTGGGTGCTGCTCAACACAGCCACAAAAAGGGAGCACAGCCACAGAAAGGGAGCACAGCCACAAAAAGGGAGCACAGCCACAGAAAGGGAGCACAGCCACAAAAAGGGAGCACAGCCACAGAAAGGGAGCACAGCCACAGAAAGGGAGCACAGCCACAGAAAGGGAGCACAGCCACAAAAAGGGAGCACGGAGCTGCTCGTCTCTCCCTGCTTCGCGCGACGCTTAAGGGGGTTTCAAGAGGGACTGGCTGACTCGGCGTCTCCAGGATTTTTGTTCTTACAAAATTAGATCCATTAGGAATGTCTGGCTGGGAGCTCGGTCCCATAGCCTGATTTTTTTTTCCCTCAGGATTTGCACCAAGAAGTGTCTAGGTCACGGCAGGGAGGCTGGATGGCTGTGGGAAGGGCTGGGATGGGGAAGGCTGTCCCTGAGGATGTGCTGGTGGCTCTGCAGACCCCTGGGAATTCACCGGTTCTGGCAATGGGGGCTTTTGGGGTGGGATTCAGAAAATTTTTCCTCCTAGGAAGGATTAGAAAGTATAAGAGCTTTCCTGTGTAAGCCTGGACTGACATCCTGCCGTGCATCCACCCCAGCTTCCCTGGATCTCCCTTCTACCTCCCCTGCAGCTCACTCTGTGGAGGTGGAAGAGCACCAGGGAGTCAGGCAGGAGCCTCCTCTGAAACAGGGACTTAAGCACTGAAATGTAGAAACTTTTCCAGAATCATTTCGCAGCAAATTTCACACCTTGATTTGGTTTGGGTTTGGTTTGTACTTTTTTTTTTCCTTCTTTTTTTATTTTATTTTAATTTTTTTTTAAAGGAGGACATATTTTACCCTGTCAGAATTTTCTCCTGACTTGCCACTAGAGATCAAACCCTTCTGGGCATCTCTCCAAGCACCCTTCCTGAGCCAGCCCCTGGGTCCTGTCCCCACAGCTGTCATGGGGATCTCCCCCCCAAGCCCCGGAGGTGCTGCCTGAGCCTGGTAATCCATGGGCTGCCCCTGCCAGAGCAAACAGGGACTCTGGGAATGTGCACGTCGTGCAGGAGAGCAGGGCCACAGTCCCTTCCAGGGATGTGGCTTAGTGGTGGATTTGGCAGTGCCAGGTTCATGGTTGGACTTGATGATTTTAGAATCCTAAATCATGGAATGGTTTGGGTTGGAAGGGACTTAAATCCCATCCAGTGCCACCCCTGCCATGGCAGGGACACCTCCCAGTGTCCCAGGTGCTCCCAGCCCCAGTGTCCAGCCTGGCCTTGGGCACTGCCAGGGATCCAGGGGCAGCCCCAGCTGCTCTGGGCACCCTGTGCCACCTTTTCTTACAGGGCTTTTCCAGCCTGAATGGCTCTGTGGTTCCACGGCTGTGATCCCCAGCTCCCAGGGCTGTTGGCAGGCACAGCCCAGCCCCAAGGTGCTGCAGGAGCCAGGCCCAGGAGGAGGCTGGGGAAGCCAAGAGCAAATGCTGGATCCAAGGCCATGAAACATCCAGGAGCTCCTCAGCGAGGGGTCGCAGGTGATCTCCAGACCGGGGCAGTGCCAAGGTATGAACTTCCCATCAAATCGTGTTCCCCATTTTGCTTTCTCTTTCCCAGGAGCTCTCAGAGGCATTAAGGGAAGCAGGAGATGTTTGCAAGGTTAAGAGACTCGGTGTCTCAACTCACCAGAAGGTTTGCAGTAATTTACAGCTGCAGGCAGCCAGTGCTCTTCATGGGGGGAAGGGAAATGCAATTTAAGAGAACACAAATAAATAAGAAGCCGCAGCAGCCAACACTCTCTGATTTAATCCCAGCCCACGAGAAAGATTTATTCTGTTATCTGACAGTTTGATCACTCCAGGAATCCCATAGGTCAACCCATATCTACTGTTATTATCTCTGGGTCGTTTCCACCAAGATGCACAGGGAAGATTTGTTA
>NC_071554.1:6580199-6630199 GCF_026979565.1 Vidua chalybeata | reverse complement strand
ATCTTGTAAACTTTGGAGCAAAGGAGCTGCAGTTTGATTTGAACATGTTTGCTTGGCAGGGGCTGCCCGGGCCCCTGCTGCTGCTGCTGCTTTTACTGGTGCTAATTAGGCAGATTTCCATCCTGCCAGTCACAGGCAAGTGGCTCCTCTGGCGAGTCCCAGCAGGGCCAGCATCCCCCTACTAGTGCTGGGGGGGTCACTGTGTCCCCTGCCAGTCCTGGCTGGAGATGGCTCACGGCCTGGGCACAGCTCAGATGGCAGCTGGGCCTCCTGGGATGGTGGCACAGCACTCCTGGCCGGGTGCCTGCCAGGGCAAGGCACTGAGGGTGCTGATGGATGATGCTGCCAAACCCCTGGGACCCCCCCCCCCCCCCCTCGCAGGCAGCCAGAGGACCCTGCCTTGCCCAGAGCCCCCCGAGGCTTTGGCAGTGATGTGGTGGCCCAGAACAGGAGCACCTAAAGTCCTTTACAGGCTCGGGACTAATCCCACTCGCACTGGACTCATCCCACAGGCACTTTCCCTTCCACTGCCACCATCTGCTTCTTCTAAAGCTTGATAAGTATTTCCTCTCCTCCTCCTTTTAGGCAAAACCCTGCAAAAACCCAAACGTCTCCAATAACACCTCCTCTCACCCCAAAAGCACTTCTCACTTTCTTTGTTCCTGGCACAGCTCCACTCCCAGGGTGGCTGTCTGGGGACAAGCAGGGACCGTGGAGGGAAGTGGCGCTGCCCTTGCCTGTGCCACACCTGTCCCAAAGCTCCTGTGGCTCTTCCAGGCTGTTTCCCTGGTGTCTCCACACCAGCTGTGCACAGGAGATTCCTCGCCGGGTAATCCATCTCCTTGCTTTAATTTTTGTGGGGAGACAGGTCCCTCTTAATCGATTAGGGTGTCATTAAAAGGGAAAATGTTTGTTTCTAGGGCCTCACTGGCCTTTCTGAACTACATAACAATGTAATCAGCAGCTGCCTTGGGGTTTTAACCCTTTTTTGATGCACAGCTCAGAAGTATCCACAGAAGTGGCAGCAGATCTACAGGGAAGGGCCTGATAAAGAAATTGGGTAGGAATAGGCCAAATTTGGTGTCTGTGTAGCTGTTGTGGATGTGCTGCTGCTGCTGTGATGGAGCAGCTGAGGGTCTCACAAGATGCTTCGGGATCTGCAGGCAAAATGTTGGTACTGAAGCCAAGATTCCTCATGCCCAAAGCCTAGAGATGGCATGGCCTCCCCGGTTTGGGTTCCACCTTCTCTGACATGCCCAGGCTTCACCCAGGCTGGAAATAGCCCAGCCCACACTGGCAGATGGGATTTGGAGAGGCTCCATCCAAGCAGCCCCTGCCAGAGGCCTGTGCACACACGGGGACAGGCCTGGGGACACATCCCAGCCCTGGATCCCTGGGGACTGTCATCACTGCCCCCATTTGTCACCCTGGCACGCTGTGGGTAGCAGCAGGGCCGCCTCAGGGCTTTGTTCCCATGGGCATGGCAAACTCCAGAAACACAGGTGTCATCCCAGGGATGCTCTATTCCCACACTGCCTGATGCTCCTGCAGGCACGGCGCTCTGCTCTGGTGCTTTTCTTGTCTCTTGAGACCACAGGCTCTGCAGAGCTCCCTGTGTGGTGCGAAGGGAGCACTCAGCCACGGGGACCTGCTGCAGGAGCCAAGTCCTGACAGTGTCTGAGGGGCTGGCTGGCTGAAGCACCCCCTGTTTACATCTATACAGGCACAGCAATCCCCCCAGAGACCCCAGAAAGGGGCTTGGTGCAGGTTGTGCACCTCTAGTGTGAGTTAAACTGGAACTGGAGAGCTGCAAGTCTGGCTCTGCTGGAATAACTGGGCAAGGTCTGGAGTCCAGGTTTGACAGCCAGGCACAGAACCTGCAGTAAGAGCCACGACCTCACAGAATCGTTGAGGTTGGAAAATCCCTCTGAGATCGAGTGCACCACTTCCCCCAGCACTGCCAAACCCACCAGTGGCCCCGTCCCCAAGCACCACATCCACTTAGCTTTTACAGCCCTCCCAAGTTGATTAACGCAGCAAGTTCTTCCCAAAGCAAAGGTCTCTCCCGCGCAGACTGTTTTGGCAGCCAGAGCGTGTCCATGGGAGCTGGGGGATGGCCCGGGCTGGCCTCGAGGGCAGCGGGACCTGTCCCGTTGTCGCAGTGATGCTCCGGCCGTGGCTCTGCCTTCCGCGGCGCACGGCGCGGCTCTCCCGGGGCGCTGGCAGTTCCTGGAGCTCCACCTATTGTTGCTCAGTCGGATGTGGCTGGGAATCGTGCAAAACGGGCATTTCTGGGGCTCCTCGCACGTGTAAGCGGGAGCGCTGAGTAAATCAGGAGTTCTTTGCTTTCCCCAGCAATGCAGGGAAGAAGAATGCTGCAGGAGAGTGACTGCTGGCTTCTGGGGACACCTTTTGCTCCTCAGGCTGAACTCCCAGCTGCAGTCAGTGTTTTTCCAGTCCCAGAGCTGCTTCATTCCCCCCTCGGATCCTGTGCCCGCTCAGCTGTCACATTCGGGGACAATCAGGCTGGGAGCTCCTCCCTGGGCTGCAGAAACACCTTTTACAGCGGGAAGGGTGTCCCAGAGGGAAAACCAAAAAGCCTGAGCCTGCCTGGCCTCGAGGGTTGGTTCCTGCGTGGTCGGGGGGAGCCCCGACCCCGGCACAGAGCTGTGGCCCCATCCCGGGGAGTCTCATCACCTTCCCAGGGGGCAGAACTGCAGGGCAGCTCCTCTGCCTGGCAGCTGCGTCCCCCGAGCACCTCACTCCCCACTGAGAGCATTTAATTACCTTTAATTACCCCTGAGCTGTCGTTAAGTGTTCCCCAATAACACATCCTGATTAGGGAAGGAGGAGCATATTCTGCCAGTACTGCAACACCCTGAACTTTTCTTCCCTGGGTTCAGTTTTTCGGGCTGAATTTGGTGGGTTTGTGTCTGTCTGTCCTGTCAGTCCGTGGTCACTGGGAGCGTCTCTTCAGTGCAGGCACAGCCCCAGCAGCTTGGGGGCTGCTACTGCAGAGGCTGGGGAGGAGATGGAGATGGATTATCCAACATTCTGCAGCAGGCTGGGACAGCTGTCATGGGATCTGTCACTCCTTAGCTCCATCCTGCCCAGACCCCCTCTAGATCCTTCTGCCCTCTCTGTCACTCCTGTGGTTTTTCTCTTTTATCTCCATACATTGATATAACAGGGTGAAATTAAACTGCATCAGGAAGGAAAAAAAAAAATTCTTATGGCAAAATTTGTTAGACCACGGAATAATCTTCCAGGGGAAATGGTGGGAGCTTTATCACTTCAGTCATTTACACCTGGGCTGGGCAGAAACACTAGGGAAGAAAATTCTGGGGGAAATGCTGTAGATACAAGAGTGCCTGGGGATAAAAGGGCTCTTGTCCTGGGAGATGTCTGACCACGAGCTGCTCCCTGTGGATCCTGAGACGCCAGGGCATGCTCAGAGGTGGGAAATCCACTTTTAACGAGGGGCTGCTCTGCGATGAGGAGGTGAGATTTCTCATCCCCCCAGGTACCGCAGTGTTTAAAGAAAACCCAGCTGCCTGGCTCTGCCAGCTCACCCGTGGGTTACCCAGCTCAGTATCCAGCCTTTATTTTTATGGAAAACGGACAGTTAGGGATTGAAGGCTGATTTTAGCTGCTGACATTTATTGCTGATATAAAACACGATCTCTCCTCTCCGAGCTGTGCAAACACAGCTCCCGCAGGGCTCCCTGCGGGGCGAAGGGATGGCAGAGGTGGGTTTGGCAGGGCTGGACCCTTTAGTTCTGTGCCGTTGTTAGGGGAGATCAGAGATGAGTTCCTGCTCCCAGAACTACTCCCGTGCTGGCCACTTCCATCCCACAGGAATCCCTCCACGGCTCCTTCCCAGGGGCTGGCACAGGGGCTGCTCCTCATGCAAATGCTTTGGGATTGTCCCAGGTGGACGTGCACAGGCAGGCACAAGCAAACAAGCCCTCGCAGCCCCTCTGCAGAACCTTTCCCTTGGTTTTGTTGGCTCAAGGCAGCACAGGATGGATTCAGACCACCCGAGGAATCTCGGGCTGGACCCCATGGGAAATATGATTATATTGGAAAAAGTTATTGGCTGGGAAGTCTTTCCCAGGGGCTTTGGTGTGATGGCTAAAGGAGGGCAACCATCTCCTTCAGCCTCTCCTTTTGATTTTTTTGGGTGATTCTGCAGCCCCAAGCAGCCCCATTTCCCTCCAGATTCACTGTGCAGAGGGCAGGGCCTGGGCCTGGGACTGACTCCTCTCTGCTCCTCCCAGAGCGGCTGGAAAGGCAATTGCTGCTCTTGAGTGGAGGAAAGCAGAGAAAATAATCTGAAATATTCCTGTGCCACAAATGTTTTATTTTGAGGAGCAGCAATAACCTGGCAGCCCCAAATGAAATATTGAATTTTAAGAGAGATGCAAACACATACAAATGAAAAATGTCTCTGATCATAAAGAAAGCATTTGCTAAAATTAAAATGGAATGCATTACTGTCCAGGCTGGAGACAGAAATGTCAGCAGAGCTGTGGAAGGGGAGGCTGACTCCTTAAGTGACCAGATGCAGCTATTGTTTTCTTTCCACTAATGCCAGTGGCAGTATTAGAGAGGAACAAAAAAAAAAAACAAAAAAAAAAACAAAAAAAAACCAAAAAAAAAAAAAAAAAAAAAAATCAAATTGTCTGGCAACAGTTTAGAAGTGAATTAAGTCCAGTCTTTGCAGAGGTCTCCTTAACTTCCACCTCTGCAGGAATGGAGTCTGGAACGCGCTCCCACCCACAGGGACAGGGGTGGGCAAAGAGGAATTAATTTTGCCGAGCAGAAATAATGTAGAGAATGGCACAACAATGGTTGAAAGGACAAGTGAGATTGGTCTGGCCCTGGCAGCAATCAATAGGGCCCATTATCCAGTTGAGCTGGCGTTCGATGGGAATGGCTCAGGATTGCATTGGGTACATCTGTGTTTCACACCACCACGCAGAGCCAGGGCTGCACTGACTCAGGGCACTGCGTCTGCAGGGAGCTCGTGGCAGCTTTGTGTTCAGGGCATGTCTCCTGGCTGGTCCTGGAGAGATGGAGGGGCTGGTCCCACTTAGGATGGAGGAGCAAAGGAACAGCTGGGGGAAGCATCAGAGCTTGCAGCACCTCCTTGTCACAGGTGGGGATGACCAGCTCAGGAAGGGCTTTCCCAGCTCAGGAAGGGCTTTCCCAGCTCAGGAAGGGCTTCCCCAGCTTCCCAGGGGCCGGGTGTGGAATAAAGCCCTGGCTGGGCCTCCCCACTGCACTTTCTGTCAGCCATGAGAGAGTTAATTCCCATTTTTCTCCAAGCAAGAAAGAGCACAGAGATAAAAAAAAAAAAAAAAAAAAAAATCTTGGTTATTTCAGTTGATTAAACCAAAGCCTACTGGGTCTGCTGCTTTTGGATTTATTTATTTATTTATTTATTTATTTATTTTACATTTTTGTAAATGAGTCTTCCAGGGTCTTCAAGTGCTTCCCATGGGGTGTGACAATCACAATCCACAGCCTTGCCTCTCCCCACGCTGCCTCTCCACAGGAGCTCAAGAAATCTTAACATCCCATCAAAAGCTAATTACATTCTGACACAGCAACTGGAGGCCTTAAGAGCTGGGGCGAGAGCGCAGCTGACATAATGGCTTTCAAATTGCACGGAACACGCAGAATATTTGGCACTGTGAAGTGCCAGTGGTTCAGAGCAGCGGAGGGAGAAAGGAAAAGGGTAGCGGGAAAGGAGTTCGAATGGGATTTGTACTGAAACCCACTCCAGGCCATGGGTCCAAGACCTGATCCCGAGCTTTGTCGTTGCTTTCAAACATTGCAGCTCTTCTTTGGAAGGGGAAGAAGTTCCCAGCCTTCTCCTTCCTGGGTCTCGTTCCCTCCATGGCATCAAGGCCCCCGTGCAGCAAAGGGGGGGGTGTCCCCTTGCCTTTTTTGAGCCCCCTGAGGTCCCAGTGGACACAGACAATCCTTGTCCCGTCTGCAGCCCCAGGAGAGAGGGCAGGGCTGAGGGCAGAGGTGAGAGGAGAAGTCTGGGAGCAGCTGGGCAAAGGATGTGGCCAGGGCTGGTCACTGCAAGGCTGAGAATGGGAAAGGGCTGGAAGGGACTTCCTGGGAAGTGCTTGTGTGTGGTCATCCCCCACATGTGCCCTTCCCAGGGCACTGCTGGCTGCTCCTC
This sequence comes from Vidua chalybeata, assembly GCF_026979565.1. NCBI lineage: Eukaryota > Metazoa > Chordata > Aves > Passeriformes > Viduidae > Vidua > Vidua chalybeata. The sequence continues at coordinate 6,624,000 of NC_071554.1, read as the reverse complement.
GGGCAGGACACTGGTGAGATGAGACGGGAACAGCCCGGAGCTGGAGCTGATGGAAATACTCACCGGGAGAAGAGGAGGGTCCAGGCAGACCTTAGGCCCCTTCCAGTGTCCAAAGTGCTGCAAGAGCTGGAGAGGGATTTTGCAAAAGGGCCTGGAGGGACGGGACAAGGGGGAACGGGCTGTGGGGCAGTGGGGCTCTGGGGCTGCAGTGTCCCCCTCCCCACCCCCATCCTGAAGAAGATGCTCTTTCCCAAATTCCACTGACCAGCTGCCTCCATACCAATGTAATTCTTTCTTAAGATTATTGGCTCTGCTCAGGAGCGTGGCAGGAGGGTTGTGGCTGACCAGGCAGCAAATTAGCTGGAATTTCATTATCCAGACATTTATAAGATGCCTATGTGTTTTAGTGAGACACTTTCTTTAACAGAAGATGCCCTCTGTCCACTGACTATTTACACTGCTGGGCTCCCAGGGGCCTCACGTGATGTTTTCCTTTTTGATGACCTTCATAGAAGAGAGAAGAGTGATCTTCGTTTCCCTTGATTTTTATCATGAGTTTTTTTCCGTTCTGCTTTGCAGTGATTTATTCCTCTGGATTTAAAGCACCACAAGCTTAAATTTCCCTGTGTGCAAATCAGGATTCACTCCCCAGGTGTGGCCAAAAGCTGCTGGGCAGCCCCAGGGAGATGCCAGGGTGGCTCTGTGCCTTTGGTTTGGTGGCCCCAGGACTGCAGGGCAGAGCACGGTGACAGTGGGTAAGTGCCAGCACATGGGTGTGAATTCCAGCCAGGAATGTCATACCCTTCAGCTCCTGGTGCAGAGGCCTTCAGAGATGCTGTCCCATGTCCACAGGTGTGGTGGCACTGCCCCTTTGCCACCTGTCCCTCGTTCCCTCATGGAGTCAGAGCAGTGCCAGGCACAGCAGGGGCTCACCTGCCTTGTCCTGTGGGGAGGGTAGCACGTGGCAGCTTCTGCTGAGGACAGAGGTGCTCTGGGGTGACCTGGATGTTGTCCCTAGGTCTCTGAAGCTCTCAGCCAGCCCGCTGGCCCCTTTTGCAGTTCTCTGTCCTCCTGTGGGGACAGAGACAGTGACAGGGCGACCTGCTGGCTCCTCAGGATGCTGGAGACTGAGCCTCTTTGAGGTTTTTCTTAGCTGAGGAAAACAAAGGCTCATTAAATCCATCTCGGAGTCCGGTGACGCGGGGAGGTGACATCAGTGATGTGACTCACAGAGCCCAGCGGAAGAGCAGCGCCAGGAGGGCAGCTTGGTGCTTTGTGCTGCTGGGACGGGCAGGGAGGGGGCACCTGAGGCCTGTGTGGGTGTTTGGGCGTGGGGGCTGTGCCAGGCTGTGCCACGTTCCCCCAGTGCTCTGCTCTCCCCCAGATATCCTGGGAAAAAGCCTGCTGCATGTGCGGGAGCTGCTGGGGGACACCTGGCACTTCCCACCCAGGGCTGGGAGCCCATCTTGACACCGTGGCGTTGGCACTGTCGCTGCAGCAAGCTTGGGTCCATCTCCAGGTGCCCAAAGTTCCCAGCTGTGGTGCCACCCCTCCTCCTGAGCGCAGCAGGGACACCTCTCCAGCTCTGGGTACTGGCAGTGGCTCCTTCCCTCCCCCAGGTGAAATGGCCAGCCCAGGCTGGAGAGAACTCCTGGCAAGGAAGGTCTGTGGATTTACTGCCCTCCTGGCACGGACCAAGCCTCAGGCCCTGTGGACAGTGTGATCCAAGCTCTCTGTGCCCCCTGTGCTGCCTGACCCACGGTGGGTCATTTATAGGCCAGAGCCAAATTTCTGCTGGCTTCCCATCACAGAGGCACCAATTTTGCCCGAGCTTGCTTGGGAATAATCAGCTGTCACTAGTGGAGGGCAAAGCCTCCGTGGGGTGACAGGCAGGGACGAGCTGTCCCCCTTCCCATCCTCCCCCTGCTGAATTTGCAGAGCAGGATGAGTTGAGCATCTCCATTTCCCAGTGCTCGAGAGCTCAGTGAAAGCCTCTCCAGGGGAGTATAAGGATGCTCCAGAGCACCACATCAGCTGTGCCAGCTGGCACAGGGCACAGCGAGGCCTGGCTGGGACCAGTCCTGGCTGTCCCTCCCTGCCGAGCCTCCTCTTGTCCCAGAAGGACCCTCCAGCCCCCAGGAGGACCATGCCCTCAAGGAATGATTCATCCCAGCCCCATTTCACAACAGGATTCATCCCCCTGCTCCCAGCACTCACTTCCTTTTATTTAGAGCTGAGAGGAGCGAGGGTGTTGTGAGGGGAGGAGGAAGAGTGAGGTTTGACTCATGGTCTCTGTCTCAGAGGACGATGTGGGGGAGTCAGGGAAATTTTGTCTAGGTCCTGTCTGATCTCGTTTGCTGTTTTAGCCTCTTTGAAGGACACAATGTCCTCTAGAGCCCAAATCAAAGGATGCTGCAGTGAGGGATTGTGTTTCCTGGGCACTGACTGTGCCAGCACTGCTGCCCCAGGCTCAGGGCAGTGCCCACACTGAGCCCCTCTGCCCTGTCCCCAGAGGTGCCAGAGCTGGTCCCTGCTTGGTGTTTGCTGAGCAAATAAAATATAAATTATGGCTCAGCCCAATCCTACTTTTCCAGTAGTGTGAACTGCACCCAGTAAAGGGGGAATGGGGGTTTGGCCTTGGGTCAGAAATAATTAGGGTCTGTATTTACTGGTCTCACAAGCTTGGTCACTGGCTCTGCTCTGTGTCACTCTGCTCTGCTGCACCACTCATTGCTTTTAATTACCACCAACAAAAGGAGAGGGTTCAACCAAAACCAAATCCAGAAACACATCCACCTACAGTCCCTTGGGCAGCTGGAGAACCCTTCAATGTCCCTTACGGACATCTGGCTGCCCTGGCTCCTGGTCAGGGGCCACACTGTCAAATCCTTTCTGTCCCCACCATTCCCCAGCACACAGTGGGAGCAGCTGGGCAGAATGGTTTGGGTTGGAAGGGACAAATAAAGGATATTTAGCCCAACTCCTTGCTGTGACAAGGGTCATGTTGGACTAGATCAGCTCGTTGATGGTCCATGGTACAGCCAGGGACTTGAACTAGAGTTTGGATTTTCCCAGACACCAGGCCAGGAGGATGATGGGCAGGAAAAGCTGCTTTGGAACAGAAATGAGACATTCTGGAGCACAGTGAGCCTGAGGCTGCGAAGCCCTGGGCGTGTGCCGGTCTCTGCAGAGGCTCGGGGTGACCCATCCGTGCGCTGTCTGTGCAGCTGCAGCCGGCCCAGCGCTAACTGCACACCCCATCCCGTGGGGCAGATGAGCCCTGAGGTGTGAGGAGCTCCCCCACGGGAGGGAACGGGGCCAGCGCCGTTCCCGCTCCCGCGGCTCCTGCGGCACGGGCTGGAGCGGGCGGAAGCACCAGAGGAGCATTTAAAGGGGTGAAGAGGAAAGGCCAGAGGATTTCACCGCACAGGAAGCTCCTTCCCGCTCACTTGGGCACTTACCAGAGGCGCCGTGGAAGCAGAGCTGGTCTGCGCTTCTGCTCCCTCGGTGGGAGATCCTTCTTGCTGTGCTGAGAGAAGTTTGGATGAGAGGGTTTTGGCATCAAGGGAAGATCCTGGTTTTTGCAGATTTTTGCAGAAATCGAGTTTATGAAATGTTGTCTCTCGTTGGGAAATTATTTTGTTGAATCTGTAAACAGATAGGTTTAGATTAGATCCAGGTGCAGGGTGTGATGTGGGGAAAGCAGATGCCAAACCAAAGAAATGACCAAAGGAGTCAGCATCCTCACCGAGGCAGGACTGGAAACAGGGATATGATATTTGCATTTTGGCAATCAAAGGAGAATCAGATCTCCAGATTTTTAGGGCTTTTGTGGTCACAACAGTCTGGCTGGCCTGCTCAACATGGGCTGATTTCCACTAGAAGGTGAAGAGGAAAACTGGAAGCAATTCCAAGCAATCCCCTCCCTCCAGCTTACACATTGCAAATTACCAGCAATCAGCAGAGAAAAGTTTTGCAGCAAAACTGATGATTGTGAGGCTCCAAACTGGAACCCTACCGGTGATTTGGAGAGAGCTGGAAATTGCTTATGATCTCATGGTGTCAGGTGTCTCATTTATAATAAATAAACACAGGGAATGCACCCCAGACAATTGCTGTCAGATACTGGGAGTCATCAGCCAAAGAGCTCCCTCGGAATTTGGTATTTCAGGTCAGCTGGGTTTAACTTATTGGAAACTGCAGGCAGATAAATATCAAGGACTTTCTGAGTCAGAGCTGTGGTATTCTGGAGACATTCAGTTGTTCATGCGGGGTTTGGGTCAGTGTGTAAATGAATAAATGAAGTGCAGAACCAAGCAAAAGCCACCTACAAAATTTCCCATGAAATTAAAAAGCAAACCTTGGGTTGTTTTCCTTTCACTTCCCATGAATATCAAAGGCAGGGCTGCACTGGTGAGCCTGGCAATGCGTTCAGAATGTTCCTGGGAAGGGCAGGGCTCATTTGCAGCAGATGAGATGGAAATGGAGAAATCCCGCTTTGTCCCTTGGTCCTGCAGGGCTGGAGATGAGACACGGTGGCAGAAGTGCTGCGGGAGGTGCCAGTGTGGCACCCAGCAATTTCCCACTGCATCCCAGCAATTCCAGCCTCTGGTCATTTGTAAATATAATCTTCACGGTGGAAAACCTGATTTGCAGAAGTCTGCTCATGTAATGAGAGGACAAACAGGAGCATCCAGCCTCTCTGTGCCCCCTCTGGTCGGGATGGCTCAAACCTGGAGCTAAAGCCTGGTGCTGGAAGGCTCAGGGCCTCTGAACCCAGCTCCTGCTGGCTCCAGTTCCACTGACGTCAGCACGACATCCTCGGCAGAGAATCTGCTCCCCAGAATTATTCCAAGCAATTGTTTAGTGAATAATTCTGAATAATGAAAATGCAGAGGGGAGGAATGGGGAAGTTGTTTGCTGTCGATTCACAAAAGAGGAGAAATGGAGGAATTTATCATGTCAATGATTTTCCTATGAATTATTCATTCACTTCACACAACAACATAAAATTTCCTTTCCCCCCAAGCCCCCACCCAGCCAAGCTGAGGCTGCTGGCTTTGTTTAATGTGTTTTTGATGCGCTGTCGCTGGCCGTGCCCCTGTGTGTGGCACCGCGCCTGGCACCCGTGACACGGTCCCGCTGCTGAGGGCACGTGTCCCCAGAGCCGAGAGGGGCACAGAGCTGCAGCGCTGAGCCCAGGAGCGGTGCCAGAGAAGCTGTGACCTTGGAGAGGCCACTGCTCTAACCTGCTGCTGCTCTGCCAGCAATGGCAGGAGACTGCGGCAGGAGGGACATTGGAGCCGTGTGGCACTGTCCCGTGGCACTGTCACTGTCCTGAGTCACTGTCCTGAGTCACTGTCCTGAGTCACTGTCATTGTCCTGTGTCACTGTCCCGTGTCACTGTCACTGTCCTGAGTCACTGTCCTGTGTCACTGTTCTGTGTCACTGTCCTGTGTCACTGTCACTGTCCTGTGTCACTGTCCTGTGTCACTGTCACTGTCCTGTGTCATTGTCCCGTATCACTGTCACTGTCCCGTGTCACTGTCACTGTCCTGAGTCACTGTCCCGTGTCACTGTCACTGTCCTGAGTCACTGTCCTGAGTCACTGTCCCGTGTCACTGTCACTGTCCTGTGTCATTGTCCCGTGTCACTGTCACTGTCCTGTGTCATTGTCCCGTGTCACTGTCATTGTCCCGTGTCACTGTCACTGTCCTGTGTCACTGTCCCGTGTCACTGTCACTGTCCTGTGGCACTGTCCTGAGTCACTGTCCCGTGTCACTGTCACTGTCCTGTGTCATTGTCCCGTGTCACTGTCACTGTCCTGTGTCACTGTCCCGTGTCACTGTCACTGTCCTGTGGCACTGTCCTGTGGCACTGTCCCGTGTCACTGTCACTGTCCTGAGTCACTGTCCTGAGTCACTGTCACTGTCCTGTGTCATTGTCCCGTGTCACTGTCACTGTCCTGTGGCACTGTTCTGTGTCACTGTCCTGTGTCACTGTCCCGTGTCACTGTCAGTCCTGTGGCACTGTCCCGAGTCACTGTTCTGTGTCACTGTCCTGTGTCACTGTTCTGTGTCACTGTTCTGTGTCACTGTCCTGTGTCACTGTCCCGTGTCACTGTCACTGTCCCGTGTCACTGTCCCGAGTCACTGTTCTGTGTCACTGTCCTGTGTCACTGTCCCGTGTCACTGTCACTGTCCCGTGTCACTGTCCTGTGTCACTGTCCCGTGTCACTGTCACTGTCCCGTGTCACTGTCCCGAGTCACTGTTCTGTGTCACTGTCCTGTGTCACTGTCCTGTGTCACTGTCCTGAGTCACTGTCATTGTCCTGTGTCACTGTCCTGAGTCACTGTCATTGTCCTGTGGCACTGTCCCGTGTCACTGTCACTGTCCTGTGTCACTGTCCCGTGTCACTGTCACTGTCCTGAGTCACTGTCCTGAGTCACTGTCCTGAGTCACTGTCATTGTCCTGTGTCACTGTCCCGTGTCACTGTCACTGTCCTGAGTCACTGTCCTGTGTCACTGTTCTGTGTCACTGTCCTGTGTCACTGTCCCGAGTCACTGTTCTGTGTCACTGTCCTGAGTCACTGTCCTGAGTCACTGTTCTGTGCCACTGTCACTGTCCCATGTCACTGTCCTGAGTCACTGTCACTGTCCCATGTCACTGTCCTGTGGCACTGTCCTGAGTCACTGTCCCGTGTCACTGTCACTGTCCTGTGTCATTGTCCCGTGTCACTGTCACTGTCCCGTGTCACTGTCCTGTGTCACTGTCCTGTGTCACTGTCACTGTCCCGTGTCACTGTCCCGTGTCACTGTCCCGAGTCACTGTCCCGAGTCACTGTTCTGTGTCACTGTCACTGTCCCATGTCACTGTCCCGTGTCACTGTCACTGTCCCATGTCACTGTCCCGTGTCACTGTCCTGAGTCACTGTTCTGTGTCACTGTCACTGTCCTGTGGCACTGTCCCGAGTCACTGTCCCGTGTCACTGTCACTGTCCCATGTCACTGTCCCATGTCACTGTCATGAGTCACTGTCCCGTGTCACTGTCACTGTCCCGTGTCACTGTCCCGTGTCACTGTCCTGTGTCACTGTTCTGTGTCACTGTCACTGTTCTGTGTCACTGTCCCGTGTCACTGTCCCGTGTCACTGTTCTGTGTCACTGTCACTGTCCCGTGTCATTGTCCCGAGTCACTGTTCTGTGTCACTGTCACTGTTCTGTGTCACTGTCCCGTGTCACTGTCCCATGTCACTGTCCTGTGTCACTGACCCGTGTCACTGTCCCGTGTCACTGTCCCCATTCTCCTCAGCATCCACTTGGCAGCAGGGGGGGAAATGCCTTTGGAAAAGGGGTGTTGAGGGAGGCAGGGAGAAGAAATGCACTGCTGTGGATGGCAGGAGGTGAAGGCGGGTGGGATGGGAGAAGGGAGGATCAGGGGTAAGAGTCTGAAGGAAGAGCTGATTTTTCTGGAGTTCCAGTCTCTCCCACCCCTTTCCACAGCAGTCTGTGCATTCTTTTTATTGGCCCCATTAAAGGCAGTTGTCTGTGCAGGGATTGATTTCGGAGGAGCACGGAGTTAATTCATTCCCCAAATGAAAGGCTCTGTGTACATAAAACAGTCTGTGTCTCTCCACGCCTCTGCATAGGTGAGCCTGAGTCTCGCAGCCCATTTCCTCTCTGCTCTGGAAGCCCTCACCGGGGCCATCCTTCTCCTGCATGGAGATTCAAGGATAAAACGACAGATGTCTTTCATTAAACATCTCCGGAACGAGCTGTTCAGCAGGCAATATGTATTCAGACACTATCAATATTTCATAAAGCCGTAATAGATGTTATCATAGATCCTCCATCCAATATTTATTGCACCATAATCACCGATCCATTGCACCAGGGCTCTCCATCCACCTCCCCTGCCTGTCCCCACTCAGACACGCTCCCAGGTACACGGGGCTGCAGTGAAGTGCAAACCTGGTGCCACAATAAATCTGAAGGAGTTTGAAGTTGTTTGTTACTTCAGGCACTTTCAGGCCCGACGATAATGAAACAAATCTGTTTGCAGAAGGCGTTTTTATGGAAGGGTTTCAAAGTGAGTTGGCTCAGTGTAAATCTCGGGGTTGAGGCCATTAGGAAGCATTTAAGCTGCAGAGGCAGCAGGGCTGTGTCTCCAAGTCTGGGGGTGCTGGAAAGCTAAAACCTAAAATTAGCAACATGGAAAATATGAATCCTTTTGGGAGTCTGCTGCTGGGTCAGGACGGGATGGAGAGACCTGAGTGCAGCTGGGGCTGGACCCTTTCCTCCCTGTCCCCACCAGCATCCAAATGAGCTTCCTGAGCAACTGCTGCTTCCAGGGGAGCTCTGCAGGGAGAGAACTGGAGGATTTATAGCTGGGATTTTCAAAGGAGCCTAGTGGATGGAATTTTACAATTGTGTCGCTCAGGGGTCGGACCCCTGGCTGTGCCAATCCTTTGTGCCCTCCCAGCCCAGCAGTCTCAGGCTCATCAGTCACCTCTACGCCGGCTCTTACATTGGCCAAACTTCTCAAAAGCATTTGGCTTCATGTCATAGGACAATCCTAATGGATAAAGTGAAGCCACCCAAAATCAACACGGTGCACATCAAATAAATGGGGTTTGCAATTGGTTTCCAAATGGAGTCTAAAAAGGATATTCCAGGCAAAGAGCTTTTTTTTCTCTTGGAGACCTGAAATGGCTGGTCTTGGCCCCATCCCATTTAACGGCCCCAGGAAGGAGCCAGGCGAAGAAAAGAGAAGAAGCTGTAAAATCTTCATGGATAAATGTTGGAGTGACACAAAGACTGGGGAGGAAAAGGGGCTCTTGCAGGGCCCCGTTAATGACACCAAGCCTTGGGCTGAGTAAACACGGTATTTGGTGCAGCCAAATGTCAGATCATTCCTCTCCCTGAGCTGAGGCCACCAAAAGGTCACGTAGGGGGTCCACTGCTGGTCCTAGGACGGGTGGAGGCACCTCCAGAGCAGGAGTTATTCACTGGACCTTCGACAGCCCTGGGAAGGGGATGGATTTCTTCTGGGAAATGCCTGTTTCTGTTTCTCCCTAGTGACACAGCTTGGATGAGCAGCTCACACAACTCCCACGTGGCCAAATCTGGGGAAGGTTGTCCTGCTGTGGAGCCAGGGAACGCAGAGGATCATTGCAGGGCTGGGTAACTGATGACCCAGGAAAGCCCTGGGGACAGAAGGTCCCTGATGAGCGACTCGTGATCCACTGGCCAGTTCTGCAGAGGAAGGCTGGGATAACCCTGAGCTCGGCTCAGGATCCCTGGTTCCAAAAGGGCATGGAAACCTCGGAGGAGAGCCAAAGAAGTTCTAGAAAAACACTAATGAATAGGAAACGGCACCTTTAGGAGGGAAAATCAAGGAGTGAGATGGTTGAATTCAGCAAAGCAAGGGCAGTATGTGGCTGATGGCCTCATTACACCTGCAGGGAGGAGAAATGTCCTTTCCCAAACCTTCCCATCCTGGCAGGGAGAGGCTGCAGGAGCACCCGTGCCTGGGGGGCTTTGCCAGCACAGCCCAGCCCGGGAGCAGGACGGTGTTTTTAACAGCAGAGGTGGTTTTGTCCAGTTGTATTTCTGGCTTTCTCATCATTGCATGTTTTTGAAGCAATTAACTCGAGCCCATCCTTTTGTAGGAGTTTATGATGCATCATTCTTTGTTTCTCACAGGGGTTTAAACAGGGTCATGAACTGTGGAAAATGCCTGAGAAACACCTACTTTACAGAAACTTTATCATCTCTTCAGCCCCTGAGGCCCTGATGGGAAGCAAACCATAAGGAATGTGCTCATGGGTGTGCAGGGGGAGGGATGAGCTCGTAGGATGTGTGAAAAATATTACCCTAAATGCTCACAGGAGTCTTGAAATTTGGAGCCTGAGAGAGAGAGACGAGCTTCCCTTTCAAAGTGAGGTGTCCATGAAGACACTGGGTGCAGAATGGTTTTGGGGAGCTGGGAGAGGCTGGAAGGGCTGGGGAAGGGGAGGTCTGGGTGGGACTGAGGAACAGCTCATGCCTCACGCCACTACATCCCTTCAAAACAACAGCCTGGTACAAGCATCACCTCTCTAAACAAATGGGATTTTAGCTTTGATTCCCCATAAATCACCAGAGCTGTTTCCACTGTGGAGAGCAGAGTGTAATGAGCTAGTTCATGGGGCATGCAAGGAACATTTTTATTTCACTCTTTTGGGCCCTCTGAGGCCCAGGTTTGACTTTGAGTTTCTGTGAAACAGAAAACATTTGCTGATGTAGAGGGGTCTGAAATAAGCAGGCAAGCTTGGGGGCTGCTGACACTTGAATAAATCCCAATGTCCTGGTATTTGGTTAAACTTGAATCTGAATATTTGTGTATATTTTTAACAACAATTACTTGCCTCAGGAAGCAATTTGCAGAGCTGAAACAATCCAAGACCTTTTTTAAACAATCCAAGACCTTTTTTTTTTTTTTTTTTTTTTTTTTTCCCTGCCTGGTATTTCCACCCTCCAGGAAGTGAGTGCAAAGCCTTGAGAAGAAGACTGGATCCTGCAATATTTTTGCCATTGCAAATAGTTCCCAGATGCACAGAGCACAAGCTATGAAGAATGCACAGAGAAAGCCCTGAGTGTGCCCCAGCTCCTGAAATGCCAACCAGGGAGCTGAGCCTGGACCTCTCATCCCATGGATAAAACCTCTGTGGGGCACAGCTGGGAGCACGGCGCCTCGAGGTGCTCTGGCAGAGCCCCCATTTTTCTCAAACATCTCCTGCTCCAGGGGGAAGGAGCACCTTGGCTCCTGCGAGCTGAATTTCAGATTTCTGAGGAAACCTGGCTTCCTGACAACTTGGCTTCAAGTGCTTATTATATGTAACACATAACCTCTTTAATATTACACATGGTATGTTTAACTGCTTAATTTACTCCGGGAAGTATTGCCAAGTGCAGCTATTCTGTTGACATATCATTTGCATGATAAACTGGTGTATTTCAAGCCACAAATAGGATGCGTCTGTGAACTATCTGTCTGCACTTCTACAAGCTGCAGCACTACAGCAGCTCCTTGAATCAGAGAATGGAGCCCCACGTTGTGTCTGGGGAGGGAATGAAGGATCCTTCCTTCCAGAAGAGAGCAGACACTCCTGGCTGGTCTCCATCAGGGAGCCAGATCGGGTAGGTCTGACTAAATCCTTAGGTAGATATTTGCTTTGGACAAAAAATGGCTTTTTCCCCACCTTCAGAGCCCTATTCTAGTTTGGCTAAGACTGGAAATGGTGTTTCTTCTGCCTAAACAAAGCTGATTCCCCCCCCGTTTGCCCAAGCCCCAGGAAGTCTCCCTGCAAGGACCTGCAGCTGGTGGCTGTGAGCTGGGCAGACCTGCAGGGGCATTGCACAGGTCCTCTCCTGGATCCCAGACCATGGGCTGTGTTGGAAGGACCTCAGAGCTCTCGTCCCAGCCCTGCCATGGCAGGGACCTGCCACTGTCCCAGGCTGCTCCAAGCCCCATCCAGCCTGGCCTGGGACACGTCCAGGGCTCCAGGCCAGCCACAGCTGCTCTGTGCCACATTCCCATCTATGCCTCGGCCTCCCCAGACTCTTTCCTCTCTCTCCATCCATCTGTGGGTCTGTCTGCACCCTCTCCCACCTCTCGGAGCTGGCAGAGCCTGCCCTGGTGTTCCTCAGCTGCTGCCTCAGTGCCCCAAGGGCTGTGTCACCCCAGCCAGGCGGTCACACAGTGCCCCAGGAGGCTCCGAGCCCTTGGACACTCCAGGCTGACATCTCCACGTCTAATTTGACATGTTTCCAGCAGGGGAAGCATTTATTACATTAGACAAGTTGATGCAGCTCCCAGGTTGGGAATTGCACTTATTTGCCATAATAATGGTGCAAAGTCCTCTTCCTTTTATTGTGTTATCTCCCTTTAATCACACAGAGACGCTCCCCTTTGATTTCATTTTAATCAAAGGCTCAAGCATCACTTATCTGAAGGCTAATGACTCAACTGCATGAGAGGAGAAACTTTGAAGAGCTTCAGTTGAGCTGGGAGGAGTAAAAAAAAAGAGGAGAGTTTATTTGAAACTTTTCCCCCTTTTTAACATATGTGGTTATTTCCCCTTATTTCAGCTGGAGTTTTGTGTGTCTGGGAGCAAGGGCAAACCAAATCTTGCTGCTTTTCCTGGACATGGAGCACTTAGGAATGCGGCTCAGGAAATGGGCCACACTTTCACGTGAAGGATATTCCCATTGGAAAAAAGATGGTGTGGTCAAAACTGTTCTTATCTATAGAGAAAAGTGCCAGATTTCCTGAATCTTTTTCCTTGTTTGATGAGAAGATTTGACAGATATTTATCTTGGAAATGAGCACTTTTACCTTCAAATGAAGTTTCTAAAAAGAAAAGACATTTTTGGCTGAAACCAGAAAGTCTTGTGAAAGCCCTCGGAACCTGTAAAATTCCCTCAAAGAGTGTAGAAAAGGAATTCAGGTGAGGTTTGCAAATGGAAGTTTTCTGGGGAGGATTTCTGCTATTTGCACAGAAATAGCTGATTGTCTGAGTTGGAATTGGGCTGCATTGCCTTGGATTTCTTCACGGGCAAATCCCCTGGAGCTCCTGGATCAGAGAGTGTCTCTTCCCAGCTGGCACAAAGGCTCTGCTGGGAATTTGCTCTGGTGCAGCAGTCTGGGGGTCACGACTGTCCAAAGGAGATGCCCACTTTGCCGTGCAGTGTTTCCAGCTGCCAGGACCTGGCAGGGCTCCAGCAGCCCGGCCGGTTTGGGGTGCCTGGGCTGCAGCAAGCCAAAGTGACCCCTCCAAAATGGCAAGTGCTGCTTGAGTGCCTTCCTGGGCAGAGCAGAGTCTCCTGCTGGCAGCAAACACATCACCCCTGCCCTCCAGCCAGGAAAATCAGTGCATGGGATCAGGGTACTGAGGATCAAAATGCTGGAAGGGAACTGGAGGTTTCCAAGGCTCCCCAGAAGCCAAAGTGGAGATCCCAGGGCTTTGGGGGGATGGTTGGGCTGCCACATTGTCTGTCCCTGCAGGGCCTCCTGCCTGAGGAGCCCGGATCTGCCCATGGGGATTTTCTGGAAGTCATTTCCTGCAGCTCTGCACAACCACAGCAGAACTCCTGTCCGGGGACACTCGGGGCTCCGTGGGAAGCAGGAATGGGCATTAATCCTTTGCCAGGCTGCTCCTGAGAGCCGTGGTTTTCACACTTGCTCTGTTGGGAGACCTCCTGAGCAAGAGCTGGATGGAAATCCCGCTCAGGGCACAGTGCTCAAGGCCAAAGCTCCCGGGCTGTCACTGCTGCAGCTTCGGTGGCCTCTTCCAGAGGTTCCTTCCTGTGGGTTCCTTTCCCTGGGAGAACAGACACTGCTCTTCCTTTCACCCTGGAGCTCTTGCCTTGTGCACAGGGGGGAAGAAATAAGAGAGATGCTGAAAAAGACCCAGTTGTGTGGTGTTTTTAGCCGTTTCCAGCAGGCACTTGGCTCATTCGTGTGTCAGCATCTTGTGCCACTGCTGGGCCTGCTGGAGCAGAGCCTGGGCCTCCCTGCAGACACATCGATAGATCCTGTCCCTTGCTCAGCAGTGACACTGATGGGGTGACATTATGGGATGTGTCCCAGGCATTCAATACACCCGTGTTCGTGCAGGGCCTCACCAGCAGGGCACCCAGGGCCCAGGACAAGGGGGATGCCCTTCAAAGCCACACCTGAGCCAGGGTTACTTTAAAAGGTGGTTTCAATAAGTCTGTAACTGCTCCCGGAGTGCCTGCGTGCGTTTGCAGTGGGGTCTGTCCTTATTTCACTGTGGGTTTGCAGATTCCCCTCTCTCTGTGCACGCTGCAGTGAGAAGCTCTCGCTTCACATCTTGGTGCTCCAAACTTTAGCCCGGGGGCTCCCATCTCCTCTCCAGAAGTGTCTGCAGTTTAGGAGGTGATTTAGGGCTGCTGGCAAGTCAGGACCAGTGGGAGCTGCCGGGATGGAGACGGGGCTGGCTGGTTTGCCATCCTGATAAGCAGGAGCCAAGCGCACCCAGCAAGGCCAGATGGCTGCGGCATCATCTGTCACCACGGATCTCAGAGCAGATGGATGCTGCATAAACATCTCACAACCGTGGTTATTATTGATGCAATTACTATTAATACTGTTTGTAAGTGTTCTGTGAACCCAAACACAGCGCTGGGGCAAGGAACACAAGGCACAGTTAGCGTGGTTGCCGGGCTGCTAATTAAGGGTAACTATCAGTAACACTATCTGCCATTACAGCTAATGATGCAATGGCAACACATCTTGATTTCCAAGGGAAAGGGTTGGGGTGATGAGTCAGAGTCCAGGGAAAGCTGAGGGAGTTGGAGAGGACTCTCAGCTTCAGAGAAAATTGTCTTAGAAGACTAAAAACCGGGACATGAATGAACTGTGGGCCTTGGGAGAAGCACTTTGGGCCTGTAGCTGTTTTGGGGCGTCTCAGCTCCGTGTCTGACTCAGGCTTTGCAGCTTTCTGGGCTCTGAATTCAAGGTGGCTGGAGCATCTGGGCCAGGGCATTTTGAACTGTATGGTTTGTGCCTTAGAGCCAAAGGAAAAGCTTTAATTGTGGGATCTCAGACCTGCTACTTCCCTGCTCTCTCATTTCAACTCTGCTCCTGACCTGCTGTGCGTCTTCCAGAAATCTGTGCCTCCATCTGTCTTGTCTATTTTTACTGCAGGGTTTTTTGGGCAGGGACGTGGCTACGTGCCTGTGCAGCTCAAAGCACAAGAAGGGGCTGGGGCTGGTCAGGTCCTCTGGATCCTGTGACAATGCTGGTCAGGAGTGACTGGAAATGCTGGTCAGGAGTCACTGGAAATGCTGGTCAGGAGTGGCTGGAAATGCTGGTCAGGAGTCACTGGGGATGCTGGTCAGGAGTCACTGGAAATGCTGGTCAGGAGTCACTGGGGATGCTGGTCAGGAGTCACTGGGGATGCTGGTCAGGAGTCACTGGGGATGCTGGTCAGGAGTCACTGGAAATGCTGGTCAGGAGTCACTGGGGATGCTGGTCAGGAGTGGCTGGAAATGCTGGTCAGGAGTCACTGGAAATGCTGGTCAGGAGTGGCTGGAGAGGCTGGTCAGGAGTCACTGGGAATGCTGGTCAGGAGTGGCTGGAAATGCTGGTCAGGAGTCACTGGGGATGCTGCTTGGAGCTCAGGTGCTCCAGGGGCAGGATTTGTGTGTCCTGACCTGAGACTGGCTCGTGTCCAAGCCTTTCCACAGCCTGCTGTTTCCCTTTGAGCTGGTGCAGAGTGAGATGATTTGTTTGGGTTCTTTTCTCCACAAGGATTTTGGAGAGAGCTGGAGGTGTATAAGCGTGTCTGACTTTCCTGTGTCTATGTCAGAATCTGGCTCTGAGAAAAGGGCCCATTTCCACCTCTGGGTGTAAAAGGAATCCTCTCAGTTTGGAAGCCCCTAAATCTTCCCAGTATTCAGTTCCCTTCCCTGGAAGGTTGTGCAGCCCTGGGAGAGCTGGAGGAACTGTCATCCCTGAGGTATTCAGAGGCCATCTGAACAAGATCCTAGGATGACAGTGAAGTCTTCTCAGGAGGGCTAGAGACCTCCAGAAGTCCTTTAAACCCCAAATTCTCTGATATTTGTAAAAACCCCTTTATGTATGTACCCGAATCTTAGATCATTTACATACCTAAAAAAATCAGGCCTAGATCTTTCTGCTACAAAAAAATCCTCTTTGCAAAACCTGGGCTGGCCTAGGAATGGCTTTAGAAAATATTTCCCATCTGTCTCTGTCAAACACAATGAGGGAGTCAGTGGCTCCTGCCTGATACAACAACATGGAAAGATTCATGGCATGTGTTTTACCCCCCAAAGAATTTCTTGGCTTCCCAGTGCTTTGTTAATGTGCATTGATTATGTTTACTGCGCCGTTAGAAAGTCATTTAGGGATTTATTGGGCTGGCTTTAAATACTGAAAGTGAGTCATTACCCTGACCCACTTGTGCCTGAGCCTAAAGCGAGTAAAGGAGGGTGAGACTTTGCCCCAGTGGTGAAAACCCTCCCAGGAAACTCGGTTTTGAGGGCAACAAATGAAGAAGAGCACGAAAAGGCACATCACTGCAAGTGGAACGCCTTCAATCCCTCTCCCATCCCCCTCAATCAGAGATAATAACAGGATAGGAACGGGAATTCTGGCTGGATGGTGCTGAGAGCTGGAGAACAAATCCAGCCATGCAGGCAAAGCCTGGCTCTCCCCGCCAGCGACGGCAGCGAGGGATTTCTCACTGAGGGATTTCCACTGGAGATCAATGGGACTTGGCTCCCTGCCTCCTGTCATAAATCTGAACGTCTCTCCTCAGATCCAGACTATTATGGGTGAGACATGTTGGCAGTTTCCCTTCAAACAGAAGGGAGATGATGGAGTTTTTCTTAGAATTTAGGATTTGGCTCAACTGGAATCACAGGATGGGCCATTAGCCAAGGAACATGTGAACCCATTCTGGAAGGACCATTCATGTTTTTGTGGGTTTTTAAAATTGTGTTGCTTCAAGGCCATGCTGATAACAGGAACAATAATGATGGTAAGACCCTGAGATGTGCACAGCCAGTTTGGTTCCTCCCAGCTCACAGTCCAAGCTGGGATGTTTGGCTCCTCCTCTGACAGCTCCCAGTGGTCTGGGGATGAGCTCTGTGGTTATGCTCTGAGCACAAGCCAACCTTGACATTTCCATTTGCTTTTACATTCAGAATTGCTGGTTTTGGAGCAGGTGGAGTCCCCATTTTTCACTGGTGGATCTTCTGTTCATGGGGCAGTTTTCTTTCTCTCTCCCACAGCCAATCCTCCCTCCAGGAGATCTCTTCTGTCCATGGCCACTGAGTGTCCCTGCATGGCTGAGAAAATTCCAGCATCCCATGGGGAGAGGCTGTGCCCAGGGGGAGCAGCCAAGCATTCCTACCTGGATCCAATCTGCCCTTGGAACAGCACAGCAGCCTTTGCCCACTGCATTCCCAGAGGAGCAGCTTTCTGCCCCACTGCATTCCCAGAGGGAGCCCAGGCCCATCCACAGCAGCCCTGGAGCTCCAGAGGAAAACTCCAGCCTTGTCCAGGATCCTGCTCCAGCAGAAGCACAGCTGGCACTGCAGGAGGGCTGAGCCCCCATGGAATGGGACTGCTGCCAGCACCCTGCCCCACAGCCTGCCAGGGCCTGCTCTGACCCTGGCAGTGTTGTTTTGTATTACTGCATTGTTTTATTATATTATATTACCATAATTTTTTATTTTTTCCTAATAACGAACAGCATACTCCCATATCTTTTCCTGACAACCCCTAGTTTCAAAATTATAGTAATTTGGAGGGAGAGGGTTTACATTTTTCATTTCAATAGAGGTTCCTGCCTTCCTTAGCAGACACCTGTCTTTTCAAACCAAGACAGTGTGGCATGAAATCCTGCAAACCTGGACAGCTGAGCTGAGCTCAGCAAGTCCAGCACTGTCATGGATTGCTGGATGGTGCCTCAGTCCCTGAGCCAGCACAGGTTTGGTGGCAGCTCTGCTGTAATCAGGCCAGCTGATGGTCTGCTCTGAATTACAGCACTTGGCTACAGCCCCCTTTTTCCACCAGTGAGCTTGGAAGTGCTCTGGCTTTGCCATCCAAAATGCACATTTTTGCCAGGAGAAAACTCTCCACAGAGGACTCAGTAAAATCCTGTAGCCCCATCGCTCTGGGCTGCAGGGATTGCCCTTAATGCCTCACCCCACAGAGACCTGGGCTGCCTCCAAGAACGAGGTAAACCAAAGCAGATGTGCAGGAGAAGCACAAGTCAAGTCTAATTGCACTTTTCCAATGAAAAACAGGGAAAAAATGAAGCAGAAAAAGAAAAAAATAATCTAAACTTTGGTAAGAAGTTTACGCCAGGCCAGCAGTGTGAGAGGAAGCCGTGAACTTTAAGAGCTCTGGACCCCTCAGGTCTCTTTACCCTGAGGAGCTGCAGGGGAGCAGCACACCTGGCCCCAGCTCAGGGTGGTTTTGGGCACCACTGGAGCAGGTCTGACCCAGGCCTGGAGGGCAACAGCCACTCCTGTCACCTTGGGAGAATCCGAGGAGAAAAAGGAGTTCCTTGCTCCGAAGGGACGAGTTCAGGATGGCTGTGAGGAAGAGGGGCTTGGTGCTGATAAATCAGCTTTCAGCCTTTCACAGGGGGCTACGCTGCAGGCTGGTCCTTCCTGAGGCAAAAGCTGGGGCTGTGCACAGAGGTTTCCACCCCTCCTTCCATCCCAGCTGAGCAAACAACCCCTCCTGGAGGCCCAGAGGGACAGAGGGACTGAGGGAGGGGCAGCCCAGGGATTACCAGGGCTGGTGCTGAGCTCAGGGGGGCTCCAGGCCAGGCTCTGCTCAGCTGCTGGAGTTCAGCACGGCCCCACCAGGGTCAGGGGCACAGCCTGGCCTGGGCCAGCCCTGGGGATTGCAGCTCCCGAGGCTCTGCTCGGGCACCAGCAGTGAGCCCTGCAGTTCTGGAGCTGGGAATTCTGCACCTGGTTTGGTGCACTCGACTCAGGGCTGAATTTTGGAGTGATGACACCTTAAACCAGCTGCTGCCATCTGGGGAGGACCACGGGATACGTTGGATTTGATCAAGATTTTTCCAGGCAAACATCCTTACGCTACTGGGTTTCTGTAAAACTGGAGATTTCTGCAAAATATCTCCCCCTGCAAGTGTTTGAAGTGTACATTTCTTTGGGGAAGTAAGAACAAAATATTTCCCTCCAGGCTGATGTTAAACTGTTATGTCTGAGTTGCCTCAGGTGGAGATTTTGGGGTAAAAACTGTCACCTGAAAAGTTTCTGACAGAAAAATCAGAACAGATTTAGTCAAAGTATTTTGCAAATCCACGTTGAATTGTGACAATGAACAAAGGAACCTCTACACAACACCTGGCATTCTGCCTTTCAACAGCCTTAAATTGAAATGAGTCTTAATTCAAAGAACTTCTTTTTTTAGACACTTAATTCCCTTTCACTCAAAACACACACTTGTATTAAAAGAAAAGATTTTCAGCCTAAAGAATAGATTTTATTCCTGTCAAAATGCTTTTATCCTGATTATTTGTATTTTCTGCAGACAAATGAGAACTCAGGTATTTTTGTGCCCCAAGGGAGATGCTCAGAACTACGATGTTCTCAAGGTAGGTTGGACCATTTTTCCTCTGTGGCTTCTGGGTGCCACCCCTTGCCTTGGTGGCTGTCCCCCAGCTCCCCCAGCAGTGTGGGCAGAGGCGGGTTGATGCTGTGCCAAAACGAGTTGTTTTGACACATCCAAATTGAAATTGCACAGGATTCTGGTTCTCCTGTTATTTTTTTTCCCCCTACGTGTTTTGAATTTTTCAACTTCGTTTGGGACAAGCAAATGTCAGACAGCAGTCTGGGCTTTTTATCTGCTCCTGTCTCTCGAGGCACTGTGAGGATGCTCTGGTTTTCTCCCTGTGCCCCCCACGCTCGTCAGACCGGGGCTCTTTGCTCTGCCCCGTGGCAGTGACGGCATCGCTGCTCCCGGGAGGGCTTTTCCACCCTCTTTGTCTCTCCCACAGCCAATCCTCCCTCCAGGAGATCTCTTCTGTCCATGGCCACTGAGTGTCCCTGCCTGGCTGAGAAAATTCCAGCATCCCATGGGCAGAGGCTGCGCCCAGGGGGAGCAGCCAAGCATTCCTACCTGGAACAATCTGCCCTTGGAACAGCACAGCAGCCTTTGCCCACTGCATTCCCAGAGGAACAGCTTTCTTCCCCACTGCATTCCCAGAGGGAGCCCAGGCCCATCTCCAGCAGCCCTGGAGCTCCAGAGGAAAACTCCAGCCTGGAAATGACCTGCTGTTCCCTCATTTATTGCAGGCAGATGCTCTGCAAGCTTCTCCCAGCCCGGGGCTGGCAGCTCAGCCTGCCAGGGCTGCCCCACTGGCACCTGCTCCCACCTCAGCTGCCACGCCTGGAAATGGGGGAAGGCACTGCCCGAGCAAACCCCGCTGCAAGGCCAGCAGGGGAAGGGGATGAAGCACTGGACAGGTCTTCCTCATGTGGCTTGAACTGATCCTTCCCATGGCAGGGGGGGCACAAAACAGGCTGAGAAAGCAGGGACTGTCCAGCCTGGAGAAGAGAGGGTTGTGTGGAGACCTCAGAGGCCCTTCCAGGATCTGAAGGGGCTTCTGGGAAGCCAGAGAGGGACTGTTCATCAGGAACTGGAGTGACAGGACGGGGGGAACGGGTTCAGACTGACAGGGGAAGTTTAGGTTAGAAGTTCCTCCCTGTGAAGCTGGGCAGGCCCTGGCACAGGTGCCCAGAGCAGCTGTGGCTGCCCTGGATCCCTGGCAGTGCCCAAGGCCAGGTTGGACAGGGCTGGGAGCAGCCTGGGACAGTGGGAGGTGTCCCTGCCCATAGGACAGGATGAGCTTTAAGGTCCCTCCCAACCCAAACCACTCCTGGATTCTGTGATTCTATGAAAGTCCCCAGCTCACTGCAAAGGTCAGCCAACTCATTTCTTCCAAAAAACTTTCTACACATTTACCTCTGGCCCCAGTCAAGCCCAGATGCTTGAAAAGGCCCCACTACAGCATCACATTCCCCAGATTCATTTCTGTTCCAGCTGGGAGCAGGTAGCCGTGGGCAGGAAGCTGCCTGACCTGGATTTCCACTCTCCCTTGACTGGGGAGTTTTGCTGTGCTGATGCCTAATTACATCCAGGCCAGCGTTATTGGTGGAGCCGGGCTCCAATCTCAGCTTCTAAATAAAGCCGTTTGCGTGGTGTGGGGGAAGAGGAATGAGCGGCCCCTGCCCCATTAACGCCGCGTTGGGACGTAATGAGTCCGAGAGGAACTCTGCATTCCGCGGGCTGCTTGGCACAGCGGACCTGCTTGGAACAGTGGTTTACCGAGCTGCATTTTCCCCTCCTCTTTTTAAAGTTACTAAATATTTTATGAACATCTGTAGGGCAAAACATTCGCTTCCCTCTCCACCAGCCCTCGATAACTCACTCACTGCTTTTAGTGCGCATTAAATTCTTTATGGGTGTAATTGTGAAACCTTCAGAGGTGCTTCCAGGGCACTCTTTGTCAGTGTCCCCTCCACGCGGTGACAGCCAGCACTGGGATCAGTGGCTCGGCGCTGTGCCTCTCCCTTTGTGTTACGGGTGGCGATGATGGGGACCAGGTTCGGTGCAAACGCAGCCAAATCCCTGCTCCGGGACATCGGCAGGGCTGGGTCCTGCCCCGCCTGCGGGCAGGCAGCGAGGGGCAGGGAGGGACGTGGTGGCTGCTGGATGTGAGCGCTGTGTGCTCGGGAAAGGTTTCCTTTGGAGGGGCAGCATTACCGGGAGTGATGGATGTGCACAGCGACGACTCCTGACACGTCTGTGACTGCCAGAGCCCTGGGGAGAGCCGAGCTGGGCTGCCCGGGGTGCCTCTGCTGCCTCCTGAACCAGTCCAAAACTGGCAGTGATGTAGAAGGGAGGCAGGGCAGGGATTCCTGGTTGTGACCCCCGTGTCTGTGGGGCTGTTTTGGCACTGCACAGGGAGCCCTGGGTTCCCTGCTTCGCCTTGAGGTGTTTCTAATCCACTGCGCTCTGCTCTGGGATTCGAGGGGAGGGAATGGATGTGTGATGGAGAAATGGACCAGGACAAATGGAAATGCCAACATCTGCCTTTAATTCTGGATGATAACTTGTTTGATTGCTCACGTCTCTCTGATTTCCCTTTCCAGCTTCAGGGATACACGGCAGGCAGGAGCAGCCAGGGAAAGAGGAGCTCCGAGGGAATGCTGAGAGAACACCGCAGAGCGCAGAATGGTTTTAAAAATACATAAACAGAGGTATTCACGCTGGAAATGTCATCTAGGAGCTGCTGCGCTTCTGTCCAATACTGAGAGTGACACGGACCAAACCCCACGTCCCGCTGCTTCCACAGGGACCCTGCTGGGGAAGGGGAGTCACAAAAGGACCTGAGCCTGCAGGGAAGGGTCCAGGCCCCAACCTGTGGGCTTTGCCTTCTCGTGGGTGCTGTACCCCAAGTTTGGCACTGGGAATTTGGTGAGGAAGAGTGCACGAGCAGAGCTGGGAAAGCCAATTTGCTGAGAGGGACCCCGGCTGCTTCTTGTATCTGGCAAAACCTCCCGCAGCACCTCAGGGGAGACACAAGCTTGAAATCTTAATTAAAAAGCAGAAAGCAGGGTTTCATGCAAGGCTGATATTGTGATTCTCTTCCCTTTATGGACAATTCTTATGCAAGCTCCTACTGTGTCTGTGGAATTGCTAATTTAAAGGAAGTTACAGATCTGTGCAGTGCAGGGCCTGTGTCAGCAGTGTTTAACATCAGGAGACCGAGGTGTGTGCTGATCCCTTTCATTGTTAGGAACTTTCTTTTTATTTCTTGCAATCCTTCCTTTCTTGTCATCCACTCCAGAAAACACCAGAAGGAACATTGCCACCACCTGGGGTGTGTGGAGAGAGCGCCAATAAACCAAAGTGTCGCCGTTCAGCACTAAAACTCTGTTCATGGCCAAACAGCGACAAGGTCTGGATCAGCAGGGGACGTCACGTGTGGGCTTCCCAATCCTCAATTCCCCTCTGGAAATTTCCAGGGGCAACAGCACAGTGTTCTTGCATGAGCATCTCCAACCATGGAGGCTGAAAAGAGGATTTGAGAGACCTGTGGTTTATGTTTGACTTGATCCAGGCCTGATGGAAATTTTGGAAAGCCAGACTGACATTATCTAATCAGAGCCAGTCCATAACCAGCCAGATGGGACAGAGCTGTCCCACCTCCAGCTGAAAATGAACCAAGGACATCAGCCTCTGGAGAGGGTTGGCTTTCTCTTCATGCCTGATTAGGGAAGTACAAGCTCCTCTCCTGAGGCACAACTTTGAAAAATGTAATTTAATTCCTTTTGCTTCTCCATCTCTTTAAGAAAATAATTTCTTCTGTCCTGTTAGATCAGGAACTTGATAGTGATGGGAAAACTTATGAGGTCTGAAAGTAAAAACCTTTGGGATGGTCCTAATAGAAGCACCTTTACTCAGAATTAGGGAGCTTTCAGGGATACCTTATGGAGATGGATGACCCCAGGGGGATCCGTTTGGGGGTCCCCTGGGCACCCAGGCCCTGCCCCACACCAGATTTTGGCCAGGCATGACTTGTACTTCCTGGCAGAGATTTAAGGAAGATTAGAGTCCAGACTGGTGCCAGCAACAGATGAAATCCAGGATAACATTTTTTGTGCCCTTGTGGAGGAAGGACGTTCCGACAACGCCTGATCCAATTGTGAAACTCATGGCAGGGCCAGGGGAGACCAAACACAGAGATGGGTTTGAAAAGCCATTAGAGAAATGTGGCCAGAAAAAGGCCATCAAGGGCTTTTAAACACAGGTTACTCACAGCTCCATCTGGCTCAGGAAGGCCCTGATCTGCAAATGGCCAGAACTGGGAATGGTTTATGGCCTGTCCTCTTCCTGTGCCAGCCCTCCAGGAGATTGGCTTTGATGCACTTTTGATCTGATCCAGGAAGTTCTTCTTATACCCTTATCACAAATGGCCACTGAGAAATGATAAGAGTTTGATCAAAATGGGAGCTGGGAGGAAATTCAGGTTGGATCTGACTTTGTTGCTAGCTCCTTGCAGGAGGTTAGGACACAATTTAGGTCTTTCCCCTTGTCCCACAGAAATTAAAACTCCATCCCTGTGGCCCAGCTGGGAGGACACGGCCCAGGAGTTTGCAGAGGGTGCAGCTCAGGGCATGGAGGGGAAACCTCCTCCCCTCAGCTGGTGGGGATGGTGCTGGGGGGTTTTCTCTGCGAGCTGCTGCTCACAGGGGTCTGGGAGAGCTGCAGCATCTCCAGGCTGCCCAGAGAGTGAGAGGACAGGCGTGGGCTGCTGCTGGTGCTCAGCACAGCTGCTCCCAGGCAGAGCAGGCCAGCGAGGAGCTGCTGATGGATGAGTCCATCATCTCACTGAGGCGAGGTTTGCGTCTGCCTCAGGGCTCCGGCTGTAAATGAGCCCCTAATGGATTCTGCTCCTAAAACTTCCCTGTAATACAGGAATAGCTGCATCCCCACACATGGGAAAGGGGGGCAGCGATGGATGCACAGAGGGAAGGGATGCTGGAGCCCTGCAGTGGTTAACAGGGAAAGAAAACCCCTCCTGAAACAGCCGGGGCGATGCTGAGACTGGTGAGACACTGGGAAATGGGACATGTGGCCACCCCCTCCCTCGCCCCCAAACTCTGCTTTGCTGCTGTAATAAACACCCCTGAGGTTTCAGTGCCTCCCAGAGCTTACCCCAAAGGACCACTACACTTGGGATCAGCAATGCACCTTCCCCTGCCCCTAATTCCCTGCCCCTGCCACCCTCCCGTTGGTCCCACACCCCTGGAGCTCAGCACCCCGGTTTGGCTCAGATATGGGATGGGAACAGGCGGTGGCTGTGGCACATGGGAGACCACATCCTATTCCAGCCAGGAATGTGCTCCCAGTGCTCCCTCCTTCACATCCCTCCCTGCCCTCCTGCTGGGTTAAACAGAGGCAGACACAGCTCCACTGCTTCTCTGGCTCAGCACGGGAGGACTGGAAATGCTGAACAGCTCTGCAACATTCCTGTGTCAGCAAACAAACAAACAAACAAACAAAGCTGTGGTATCTGCTCCGTGGGGATGTCAGCACCGCAAAATTGTCCTTGATTCTGGAGCTCTGGGATGGACAGGGCTGATCCTGACCATGCAAAGGACCAGGTTTGGAGACACCATCACCAGGCTTGGAGGAGGCTGCAGCAGAAGGTAGGAGGTGCTGGGAGGCACCTGGGATAGTGGAAGGTGCACTTGGATGGTCTTTAAAGGTCTCTTCCAACCCAAATCATTCTTTCATTCTGTGATTCTCCCTTATCCTGGTAATACTGTAGAGTAAAAACCCCAACTCTGTTCAAGTCAAGCAGGAGAGAAGTCCAGGACCTGATTGCAAACCTGGTCTGGGCAAGAGGAGGGGACCCTGCGATGCAGCAGCTCTGGAGTTGCTTCCCAGACCTGTTCCCCTTTCTGCAGCTGAAATTTGCCTTTCAAATGCCAACCCCTGCAGGTGCAGCAGCTGCCCCTTGGCTGCTCTGCTGGGCCAGGCTCAGCCCTGGCACTCGCCCTGGCCACACCACCCTCCCTTGAGCCAAAGCTGGAGTTCAATAGGGAAAAAAACTCCTCTGCCTCTCACTGCAGATCACAGGGATGATCTTGGGTCTTGTACAAAGGCTGGCAGACATTACCGTGCAAGCAATCTTTTTAATCTGCCAGATGATTCCCTTCCCCTTCCCCTCGATCATTTTTACGGCCCCGCAGCGTGCGCAGGGCCCGGCGTGTCCCGGCAGGAGGTGGAGAACCCAACCCATGAGCGCCTGATTCATCACCGCTAATTCCCTTTGCCATTCGCCATAATAACAATAATCAAAATGAATTAATTCGGTATTAGTGGAGAAGGAACATTGGAACTGCATGGGAATGGTGCTGCAATCAAATCAGATACGTATCAATTCAAAGGAAGATCTCTTTATCTCTTTAATAGCTTTTTTACCTGCCTGGGACTGCAGTTTATTCTCAAGGACGGGTTCTCGTATTAATATAACTTACAGCTGTTCTAAAATGTCTTCTATCTTTCACAGCTTGTTCTAAATATTTTAGCAAACATAAAGTGGGCTTCTTCCTTTTATCCTCCCTTGAGATGAGGCAGAAGATGATAAAAACCCTAGTTTTCCCCACAGCAAATGTACCTTTTTATAGCTTATTGGGAATCAGGCAAAATGGATCAATTAGGTGATCGTGTATAGCAGCTTCTTCTTTATGGGGTGATAACTCCAGGCCGAGAGGAACAAACTCTCTGGGTGTATGGCCAGGGTGTTTATTTGGAAGATATATTTATACAAAGCTAATAGGAAACACCATCAATTTATTATTTACACTGGATAAAGGTCAGCCTAATCAAGGACTTATTGAAAATGGTACTTGGGCCAGATTTAGGGTCTTGTCCAAAACTGGTCCGCCCACCTGAGTCTTTCCCAGCTGCACAGTGACCTGTGGAGGTTCCCCAGGGGCAGGGGGAAGGAGGCAGGGGGGACAGGATGCAGGGATTGTCACCTCCCCTGCGATGGGACCTGGAACCTGGCCATGATGGGGGACAGGCATGAGGATGCTGCCTCTGTCCTGGGCACGCTGCTGCCTCGGGTCCCTTCAAGCTCTCGTGGCTTTTTCCTGATGCTCCAGGGTGTTTGTGACCAAGCCAACTGCTGGCATTGCCCATCGCCTCTCAGTTTGGGGGTCCTGTCTCAGGAGGACGCTGTCCTGGTGACACTGATCTGGTGATGCTGTCCTGGTGACGCTGTCCTGGTGACATCCTCCTGGTGACACCGTCCTGGTGACGCTGTCCTGGTGACACTGTCCTGGTGGCACCGTCCTGGTGACGCTGTCCTGGTGACACCGTCCTGGTGACACCGTCCTCATGACATCCTCCTGGTGACACTGTGCTGGTGACACTGTCCTGGTGACACTGATCTGGTGATGCTGTCCTGGTGACGCTGTCCTGGTGACATCCTCCTGGTGACATTATCCTGGTGACACTGTCCTGGTGACACCGTCCTGGTGACATTATCCTGGTGACACTGTCCTGGTGACACCGTCCTGGTGACACTGTCCTGGTGACGCTGTCCTGGTGACACTGTCCTGGTGACACTGTCCTGGTGACGCTGTCCTGGTGACATTATCCTGGTGACGCTGTCCTGGTGACACTGTCCTGGTGACACTGTGCTGGTGACACCGTCCTGGTGATGCTCTCCTGGTGACGCTGTCCTGGTGACACTGTCCTGCTGATGCTGTCCTGGTGACGCTGTCCTGGTGACGCTGTCCTGCTGATGCTGTCCTGGTGACGCCGTCCTGGTGACACCGTCCTGGTGACACTGTCCTGGTGACGCTGTCCTGGTGACGCTGTCCTGCTGATGCTGTCCTGGTGACGCTCTCCTGGTGACACCGTCCTGGTGACACTGTCCTGGTGACACTGTCCTGGTGACGCTGTCCTGCTGATGCTGTCCTGGTGACACCGTCCTGGTGACACCGTCCTGGTGACACTGTCCTGCTGATGCTGTCCTGGTGACGCTCTCCTGGTGACGCTCTCCTGGTGACACTGTCCTGGTGACACTGTCCTGGTGACGCTGTCCTGGTGACACTGTCCTGGTGACACTGTCCTGGTGACGCTGTCCTGGTGACATTATCCTGGTGACGCTGTCCTGGTGACGCTCTCCTGGTGACACCGTCCTGGTGACACCAAGCACCCAGCAGAGATTCCCCATCACTCAGAGGTGTGAAGTGCTTCTGGAATGAAAGGCTTTACTTCCACCCTGGTGCTTTGCAGGGAGGAGACACCTGGAGGGAAGAAGGGCTCTGACCACCTGGAGGTGTCAGAGGACGCAGCACCCCCAAGGCCAGCTGAGCCAGAGCTCTCCTGTGCGATGACAAACCTCCTCAGTGGCAGGTGCCAAACCCACCTGTGCTCCTGGTTTGCCCCCACGCTCTGCAGGAGCCCATCTAGAGGTTGGCATTAGGTCCCCATGAGCTGGCCTGGAGCGTCTCCCCTGCTCCCGAGGCTCCCCATTCCCAGACAGTGACGCAGCTGCAGAAATTCGTCCCGTGCAGCCCCGAGCCATTCCTGGCTCTCGTCTCTATTTTCTCCCCGTCATCCGGAGTTGCACATCACGGGTGAAATATGAAAGAAACAAATTAGAATTACCTCGCTGGTGTGACAGCGAGGAGAGCTGCGAGTTGGGGAAGCTGAATGGAATGATAAATCCCATCGCTTAAACCGTGTAATGAATTTTCCTGGAGATTTGTCTCAGAGTAAAGAGAGGGAGAGGAGGGGAAAAATATGAAATTCTCCTCGGATTTTGCAGAAGGGTTGCAGGCAGCTCTGACTGAAAAGTGTAAATCTGAAGAGTTTGTGCCTGCAGTGCATCCAAATAAGTTCCCCTTCCTTAATAGTCCTAGGTGCAATTTTCAGTGAAATGTCAAATCTTCTTTTCCTCCGCTGGCATTCGGTCTAATAACATTATTTTGTCCGAGAAGCCTGGAGAACTAATGTGCTTCAGGAGTAATTCTGCAGCTAAATATAGGAAAGAGGATTTTTTGCATGACAAGAAAATATTTTTTGTGCTATAAGGGACTTCTGTGGGGGTTGGAACATCCTTTGCCACTGATTTGTTGGGTGACCTTGGATAAATCACTGTCCTCTCTGTGCCTGTCTCTCCTTCCCTCTCTGAACTTCTCATGGATTTACGTTTCAAGGTTTTTGGGGTAGAGACCACTTTTTGTTGTATTTTTAGATTTCCAGAAGAGTCCCTAGGAGTGAGATGCATGTGTGAGCACAGCTCCAGCCAGGGAAGGAAAGATACCATGTCACAGAGCCTTTCCTTGGAGGGTGTGCAGGAAAACAGGCAAGAAACATGAAAAAGTCAGAGTTTTCCTCAAAAGCAGAGGTCAGGAACCCACAGACCACGCCTGAAACAACCTCCTTCGCAGTGAGCTCCAAAGAAACGCAGATTAGTGAATGGAAATCCCAAATGTTGGCACTGGTTCTCTAAAATGCGCGTGCCAAGGCAGGAGAGACCCTGTGTGAGGGGAGATGTGTGCTGAGGGCTGCAAACAGGACACCCCAGCGCGTTTCTACCACGGCTGTTCCTGGAGCAGGAGGCTGGGAAACCAACTGAGACCTTGCCAACCCTGGGGAGCTCCTGGCAGGATGAAGATCTCAGTTCACAGCATCCAACTCAATAAAAATGGGGTCTCTGCGACATCCAGGCTGTTCCATCACTGCCAGCAGCTCTCACCCTCCTTTTCTCACTGGAATATTGAATTTATTTTTTTTTAATCCTTATTTTTTCAAGAGGAGCCCAAAGGAAAAACCCTGCAAGTTGCCTCCTGTGGGAAGGGAGCACAGAACATGAACAAGCTACAAATACATGCCAGGAAAAATCCATAAAAAGTAATATTCCCTGAGGTAAAAGGAGAATATTCTCTGTGTTCAGACCATGCTGTCTCACCTCACTGCTGTTTTCACTCAGAACATTCAGGGTGTTGGCTGTCCTGGCCATACCCAGCCTGAAGGGGTGTGCACAGACGCAGCAGATTTTAAAGGAATTCTGAGGATTGTCTGCAAAAAGCACATTTTATTATTACAAAAAAAAAAAAAGAGAGAGAGATTATTCTTACAAATTAGCCCCTCAGGTGACTGGTGCAGCATCACCTGGCCAGGTGTCACCAAAGTCAGGAAAGATTTTCACGTGATTTCTGATTGCAGCATCACCTCCTGCTGCCTCTGCACGAGGGATCTCCTCTTTGATTCTCAGACTGCTCCAGGGGAGGCTCAGGGTGGACACCAGCAGGAATTTCTCCATGGAAAGGGTGGCCAGGCCTTGGCAGGGGCTGCCCAGGGAGCTTTGGAGTGCCCATCCCTGGAGGTGTCCAAGGAACCACTGGTGGTGGCACTCCAAGCTCTGGGCTGGGGACAAAGTGGGGATTGGGCACAGGTTGGTTGTGGAGAGCTTTTCCAACCTCAATAATTTTGAGATTCTGTGATTCCATCTCCCACCAGGTGCCATTGGTCTCTCTGCCCCTGCTCCCAGCCAACACTCCAAGCCCATCCATCCTTCCATCATCCATCCATCATCCATCCATCATCCATCATCCATCATCCATCCATCCATCCATCCATCCATCCATCCATCCATCCATCATCCATCATCCATCCATCATCCATCATCCATCATCCATCCATCCATCCATCCATCCATCCATCCATCCATCCATCCATCCATCCATCATCCATCCATCCATCCATCCATCATCCATCCATCCATCCATCCATCATCCATCATCCATCCATCATCCATCCATCCATCCATCCATCCATCCATCCATCCATCATCCATCCATCCATCATCCATCCATCATCCATCCATCCATCCATCATCCATCCATCCATCATCCATCCATCCATCATCCATCATCCATCCATCATCCATCCATCCATCCATCATCCATCCATCCATCATCCATCATCCATCCATCATCCATCCATCCATCCATCCATCCATCCATCCATCCATCCATCATCCATCATCCATCCATCATCCATCCATCATCCATCCATCCATCCATCCATCCATCCATCCATCCATCCATCATCCATCATCCATCCATCATCCATCCATCATCCATCCATCATCCATCCATCCATCCATCCATCCATCCATCATCCATCCATCCATCCATCATCCATCCATCCATCATCCATCCATCCATCCATCCATCCATCCATCCATCCATCCATCCATCATCCATCCATCATCCATCCATCCATCCATCCATCCATCCATCCATCATCCATCCATCCATCCATCATCCATCCATCATCCATCCATCCATCCATCATCCATCCATCCATCATCCATCCATCCATCCATCCATCCATCCATCCATCATCCATCATCCATCCATCCATCATCCATCCATCCATCATCCATCCATCCATCCATCCATCCATCATCCATCATCCATCTATCATCCATCCATCATCCATCCATCCATCCATCCATCCATCATCCATCCATCCATCCATCCATCCATCCATCATCCATCCATCCATCCATCCATCCATCCATCCATCCATCCATCCATCATCCCGCTGGGAAATGACCCTCGGTGCTGGCAGCAAGCAGGAGGTAATGAAGGAGGTAATGAGGAGCAGTAGGAGCCTTAGGCGATTCATTTTCTGCCCTCAGCCCCCTTCCCACCACCTCTTTTTCCTTTTTCCTTCACCCCTTTCCTTCAAGGGCAAACGTGAGACCGTGTGCCCATTCCCTGGGAGCCTGGTCAGTGCCCCAAAACCCTCTGGGGGCAGGACTTGTCCCTGGCACCCAGCCTGACCTCCCCTGGCACAGCTCCAGCCGTTCCCTCGGGCCCCATGGAAGCTGATGTTGGGTCCATCCCAGTGGGGAAATTTCCAGAACCTTCTCACAGACGTCCCCCCTGGGGCAACCCCCACCCAAACCCTGCCACCCCCCAGTGCAGCTCTCACCCACCCTCGTGTGATCCTGAGCATTTTCCCTCTGGAAAATGGAACCCCCTGGTTTTGCATGGATTGAGCCATGGAACACGAGGAGGATTTGTTTGGATCCAGCTGGAATTTGCTCTCCCAGGAAAGAGGCAGCGTGGCACGAAGGATTGCAGTGCAAATTACACTTTCCTTTATTTGGGCTTCAGATTACGCAACTAAAATTAAATTTAAACTCTTTGCAGAAAGGTAATTTTTCCTAATCACTCACACTGCTGCACAGATCTCTACAACTTGATTACATTCTAATTAGATTAATTGGGTGGAGAATAATTTCTTTTTCCAAGAAGATCAACTACAAACCACAAGCAATTCTATAGACTCTGCAGGAGAGAAAAACCCACAACAAAATAACCCCAGCACTCACTCAGAGCTTTAAAACCAAAGCACAGACAGCCCAGTAATTAAATTGTTAAAGAATTTATAAGGATATCTGGATGAGCTCAGGTGTTGTTTTTCATTCCTCTCTCTCTCTCTTTCATAATTTTCCCTTGTGCTCTCCCTCTTTTTCTCTGGGCCATAAAATGAGATGTGGAATTCCAATTCCTTCATTGATTTCTGAAATAAAAATTTAAGAAACTCAAATAACAGAAGGTTGCACTCCCACGTTCTGCATGTGAAATGGATTGCCTTTGTTACAGGGCAGCAAATATTGAACTGGGTAATGCTGCGAGGTCTTTGGCCTGAATACTAATGGTCATTATTTACCAGAAATGAACACGAGCCAGGGAGGTTCAGCACCTCCTGATTGGCTTTGGCATCCCAACAAAGGCACGGCGAGAGGGACAGGGGACATGAAAAGTGGATGCGGAGCTCAGTTCCTGTGCCTGGCCCAGCTTTATGAGCCAAGCTGCCTGTGAATTAATGCCGAGCACTTTTCTGCTGGCAGCATCTGGTCACAGCGCACGTGGCTGTAAAGGCAGGCTGGGATGTGCTTGGAGGACACTGCATTCCCCATGTCCTCGCTGCATTCTTTCCTTTGCCCTCTCCTTGGGCAGCGCTGCCCTTTGCTGGGCACGGGCTCGAGCTGAGGTGGGAGAATTGGGGGCTGTAAATCCCCGCTGAGCAGCTCCCGTGCTCCGCGTGGGTGGAAGGTGCTGAGCTGGGCACCCACGGGGCCGCTGGGGACGTGGCAGCTGCAAACTCAGCCTTGAAGCTCCTCACGGAGCTCTCTCGGTGCCAGGATGAGGCGTCAGGGCCCGTTAACTTCGGGGAAGGACACGGAGGCTCCTCGATCGCTCTCCGTTGTCTCTTAAAAACCCAGTGGTGATTAGAGCAGACAGGAAACTTGGCCACTTGACCTTCAGAGCGCCCAGGGAGGTTGGTTGTAAGGGCACAAACTGGCCAGATTTGTTCTGGAGACTCTCAGGTCAACGCTGCTCTTTTCCAAATTGTGACAGGATCACTGAGGTTGGAAAAGCCCTCCAAGGTCATCGAGTCCCAGCTGATCCCCACCTTGTCCCCAGCCCAGAGCTCTGAGTGCCACCTCCAGGAATTCCTTGGGCACCTCCAGGGATGGGCACTCCAAACCCTCCTGGGCAGTTCCAAGGCCTGAGCCCCCTTTCCATGGGGAAATTCCTGCTGATTGCACCCTGAGCCTGCCCTGGCCCAGCCTGAGGCCGTTCCCTCTCCTCCTGTCCCTGTTCCCTGGAGCAGAGCCCGACCCCCCCGGCTGTCGCCTCCTGGCAGGAGCTGTGCAGAGCCACAAGGTCCCCCCTGAGCCTCCTTTTCTCCAGGCTGAGCCCCTTCCCAGCTCCCTCAGCCCCTCCTGGGGCTCCAGCCCCTTCCCAGCTCCCTTTCCTTCTCTGGACACGCTCCAGCCCCTCCAGGTCTCAAGGTCCTGTGCCCAGGACCATCCCACACGGATCCTGAGCAAATGCACCTTCCAGCACTCAGTGAACAGGAGAATTGTGCCAGCCTGGATCTGTGTGGGAGGTTGTCACTGCCAAATGACCCCGGGCCTCTTCCTTGTCCCCTCCAGCCCTTTGTTTCCCCATGGGATGGGTGGCAGATTTATGTCTCAGCAGCTCCTGTGGTGTTTGGCTCCTTTGTGCTGAATGCAAAGACTGCCCAGAGTCTGAAATATGAAAAGTGCTTGGATGGGGCAGATAGGCCACCTGCAGATATCAGCCTTGGGAATGATGACAGGGCCTGGCAGAGCCCCAGCGAGTGCTGAAATTAATAGCAGGAGATCTATTAAGGGGATTAGACACACGTTTGAACACTTACAACTTTATCTCTTGCTGCTTGTGGCAGGGACTATTTATTTCCCCAACCCAAATGTCTGAAGGGTGATTTGTAGATTGGGGAAGGTGGAGAGAAAATTTGCACACTTGAATCCCCAAACGTCTGAGCTTTGGCTGGGGGTGAGGGATGGGGACTTGGCTCTCCTGGGCATCTCCATGGGACTGAGATGTGTCCCCTTCCGTTTTGTCCACACTCTGGAGCCATCCTGGAGAGCTTGAACTGGCTCCTGTCCAGCTCCTGGATGAGAAGGTTCTCTGGGAGCATCCCAGCCACGTCCAGAGCATGGGATAGGGTTGGGGCCACTCCAGAGCACCCTCCGAAACTCTGCTGACATTGGTGTCAATGCAGACACAGCCCAAGACACAAATCCTGCCTGTGTTTCCAAAGGGGAGCTGTGGTTTGAGGACCCTCCACTTCTGGGGAGAAGGTTTTGGGGGAAGGCAGAGGGGCTGCTGCTTTCTGCCCCTGCTGCACCTCCACATTTTGTGTCTGGTTTATCCTCTGGGAAAGTCAGGAGCCACCCCTGCAGGGGGCAGGCCCTGACATTTTGTCAGCACAAAGTGGACAGCTGGCGTGCAGAGATGTGCATGTACCTCTACCTGTGAGATCAGAATGGCAAATTTGAGCTCTCGGAGGTCTGAGGCTGGACTTTACAGCCTCGCCTGCTTTGGATGTGATTCTGTGTGTGCAGCTTGTGAGATTAAATGAAGAATAAAGCAGAAGATGGAAAGCCCATGTCCAGGACCACCCAGGAGGGGCAGAACACACTCCTGGAGCTGCAGGTCTCCAAAGTTTAACTGGATTCCTCCTCAGGCCTGAGTCAGGGGGAATGGCAAAGCTCTTCTGGGCTGCTGTGGGGAAAACCACGTTCTAATTCCAAATGTCTCTTTGGTACATGTAAAGTCTGGGATGTTCACAGGCTCTTGAATCTCCTGGTTCACAGCACAGCCTAAGCAGGTCCTTTTATGTTCCCTGACACTCGTTAGGAAGTTTTAAGACATTGGAGAGAATGGAAAAATCTGATTTAGTAATTTCTTTTACAATATGCCCCTAAAAGGAGCTTCATAAAATATGAATTCCACTGAATGTGCTTGTTTCTAAATTCAGAACATGTGTCCAAGTGAATTTGTAGCTCAGGAGATGAAGGACAAACTGCCTGGGACGGGAGATGAGCAGACAGGCAGCTGCCCTTTCCCTGCCCTGCTGTGCCTGCCGGCCCCTCCTGCCTGCCAGGGCATTTCCCAAAATATTTTGCACCCAAGGCACTCCCCTTGCTGTGCAGGGCTCCTGCCTCGTCTGGCCGGGTGCTCCCACCCTCACCCCCTCATCCTTAATTTGCAATGCTGGTATTGGATGTGGATCTGGGAAGAGGGGGATGCCTCAGCCCCTTCCTGGGGCTGCCCTGGGTTTTCCTCCCTGTGGTCCCTCCACCTCCAGGGACTGACCTCACTTACACTGCAGGAGGGAAAATTTTCCTGCCCTGCCAAATATTTTAGGTTCAGCAAACCTCCCCTGCCAACCACGATGGGCTGGGAAGAGGAGCTCTCAAAAACCATTTGCAACATAAAAGCTTGGCAGAGTAAATTGCTTTTGATCTGTGCAAATAATTCCCTCGGCAATTTTGGGGAGGTTTTTGTATCCGTTTCTACTGTGTTAACTTTCTGTTTGTAATAATTAATTTCACGATAATCAGCTCGGCATTGTGAAACGCAGAATCATTTCAAACCAGAAATGTCTTTTATTTTGCAAATATCAAGGCTGAAACACGAACAAAGACAAAAATGTCCCAGAGGCAGCCAAAAAGGAGGGGGTTGGATGCAGCCTCCTCTGTGCAGAAGTTCAGTTTTACCAAATAGACATTTTCTAAAGTCCCAGTCTTGTGCTGAGGACTTAAGTGGACTCCAAGTCAATATTTTTTCCCTTCTTCTTTAATTTTCTTGGTTTTTAAGGTGTGATAAAGTCCGGCTGCAACCTTTCCAGGGCAGCAGCCCTCAGTGAGCTCCTTTCTCTCCAGAGTGGGAGCAGGGATGCAGGGAGGGAAGAGCAGTGGGAACATTTCCAGCCGTGCGTTCTGAGCCGTCCTAAGTTACCCAACAGGGCCTGGAGGAGGGAGGGAGCTGGGGTTAAATTAGCCCCAGCTCCCGATGCCAGACCCAAATCTCCAGCCCTTCCTCCCCCAGCGGGGGCTGCTCTTCCCCAGCAGCGGATAAGCTGGAGCCATCCCAATGGATGGGATGCCAGGGGAGCTATGGGGCTTTTATGGGATGTTTTGGGCTGGGTCCCTCATGTCCCCCCTGCTGAACCCTGCCTGGCTGTTGGAACACTGCTGTTGGAATGCCTTCCTGGGCATGATTAAGCTGACATTTAATTGGGGACAGCACCTGGTATTTGCTCCTTCTCAGGCTCTGCTCCTCTCCATTAAGACCGTAACGAACCCAAGGAGTGATGCAAGTAATTTTATGGTGCTGAGAAGGGTCAAACACATTTGCTCTTTGATGAGAGGAGCTGTAAAATCCTTAACTGGGAGCTGGATGGATCAGGCCTTCTGAGCATAAAGAGGCAGAGGAAAAATGTGGAGATGGTCTGATGGGTCAGTCTGGGAGAAGAGAGATGGATGCATTAAATAAAGATCCACTCAGCCATTTATCCATCTCCTCTCAGTCTTCATCCGGGAGGAGAGCTCGCTCCCCGCCACGGGCACTGAGGCAGGATGGATGGCTGCAGGAGCAGATGGATGGCCTGACAGCTTTCCACCAATCCATCTCCATCTGTCCGTACACCTCAATCTTTACCTCGTCTGGTGATGCACACAGAGACCTCAGTGGGGAGATAGACAGGGACTGAGTTTAGGCTCGTGTGGAGAGACAGAGAGGTTTTGTTCAGCCCCGAACGCCGAGTGTGGAGGGTGACAATGACAGGACACTGTTTTTGCAGCAGCCCTGCCCTGCTCCCTGCGAGGCCACAGCTCTGCCCTGGCCATGCTGAGGGCTCCTGATAACCTTGGCTGTGCTTCCCTGCCTGCCCAGGCTCTGCCTTTGGAGGTGAAACATTTCAGAGCAGGGAAAAAAGCCCTACGATTAAAAATGCATTTTCTTTTTTCTTTTTTTTTTTTTTTTTTTGTCTTTCCAGCTGCTCATGTCCCCTTTCCTGGGGCCTGAGCACAGCATCATTCAACAGAAAATTGTTGTGAAAGTCACTGCACTGGCTTTTGCTGTGCAGGTAACACCAGATCTCAGAGCCTCTGGAACTGCCACATGAATCAAGCTGGACAGATGGAATCTGTGCATCCCACTCCTCCCACGGGCACACAGGGCCCTGCTGTGCCCTGAGATGTCTGCAGCCACCAAAGGTGACGAGGGGCTGACTGCAAGGGGGAGAGTTTCTCTGCAAGGACCTCAGCTCTGCCTGGTTTTTGGGACGTGGGCAGCCCTGCTCTGTCCTGGAACACTGATCCAGGAGCTTTGGAACAGTAGGTTCAGCAACGTTTTAGGAAGAAGGATTGAATCATAGAACCATTTGGGTTGGAAAGGCTTTCTGAGATCGAGTCCAGCCATCACCCAGCACTGCCAAGGTCACCTACACACAGCTTTTAAACCCCTAGAGGGATGGGCACTCCACCACTGCCCTGGGCAGCTGTGCCAGGCTGGACAGCCCTTTCCATGGAGAATTCTTCCCAAATATCCACCCTGAGCCTGCCCTGGCCCAGCCTGAGGCCGTTCCCTCTCCTCCTGTCCCTGTTCCCTGGAGCAGAGCCCGACCCCCCCGGCTGTCCCCTCCTGGCAGGAGCTGTGCAGAGCCACAAGGTCCCCCCTGAGCCTCCTTTTCTCCAGGCTGAGCCCCTTCCCAGCTCCCTCAGCCCCTCCTGGGGCTCCAGCCCCTTCCCAGCTCTGTTCCTTCCCTTGGCCATGCTCCAGCCCCTCCGTGTCCTCCTTGTCCCGAGGGACCCCAAACTGAGTGCCCGATGCAAATGCAGGGACATTTGGGACCTGAGCGCTGTGCCAGGCATCTCCAGCAGGCACCCACTTGGCACAGCTCTCCAGCTCGTGTCTCTCCTCTTCCAGAGCCCTTCCCAAGCCTTGCAATCACCAAAATCCTGGCACTTCACCGTCAGAGCCGCCGTTCAAGCCGAGCCTGTGACTCCAGGAGGGGCCTCTGCTGCTGCCCGTCAGGCTGGAGGCTGCGGTGGAGCTGTGAGCGCAGCCCAGCTCCGAGCCCTGTCCGTGTGCCAGGCTCGCTGGGGGATCGTGAGTGATCTGTCAATAATAACGATCCCCATAATGAATCGGGGGCTGGGCTCGCGTGCCCGGGCATTAAAAGATCCTGACCCCAAGTGCTTGGATACCAGGAAGTCTGCTCATCGATTTAATGACCCTTGGCTGGAGTTCTGAGACAGAGCAGGGCCGCAGAGGAGGCAGGTGGAGCAGAGGCGAAGCATCAAACGTTGTGCTTGTCCAGATTTATCTCATTCCACACTTTTAGCCTCTTCCTCACCACACTGCAGTGCCAAGCCTGTCAGCCCCTAGGAATTAGGGTGCCTTTGGGGCCCCTTCCTCATCCCCCATGGAATTTACCCCAGGATGGGAGCAGTGTGGGCAGGGTGTGGGGTGGGGGCTGCAGTGGGGTGCTGGGGTGTCATCCTGCAGCTCCCGCTGATTTTCCCAGCTGCAGGAACTCCCTGGGTGCCTCTCCCCACGCCGAGGGCGCTGCCCCGCGGTGCCCGCCGGCCGAAGCTGGTTTGCTGAGCTCGGTGCCCTCGGGCACGGCCCCTCAGCCCGAAGCCCTCTCTGCTGAGGCAGCCCCGTGAGGAGCTCAGCACGGACGGCAAGCAGCGGGGAGTGAGCGGGTGGAGGATTTGAGCACTCGTCCCTCTGCAGGCGCTCGGGGAGGGGAAGTTCATTGGCTGTCGATATCGCCCTGCTGCGATAAAAGCTTAAGGAGCTGCTTGGCAGCTGCCCACTGCGAGGAACATGCTCTGGCTGTTTCCAGAGCGCAGCGATACATCGCAGCTCGTGGCTCTTCCCGCTGGGAGCGATCCCAGCTCCGCCACCCGCCAGGGACAGCCTCGGGGAAGGCAATCTCCCGGCACTGGCACAATCAAACACGGATTGTTCCCAGGTACAGAATCGGCCGCTTAATAGCGACTGCTTTGCTCTCGGGTAGCTCTTTGTGTGTCAGCCTCAAAGGCAATTCAAATAGAAAGGGTTTGGGATCTCCTGCCCTGCTTTCCAGCAGGGAAACTGAGGCACGGACAGCCCCGCTCTCTGCTGTGCCTCTCGCTGACCACTGGCAGGCCCTCCTGGTGAGGCCTCGCGCACGATTTGTAAATTGGAAACTTCCTGCTGGTGTTTTGTCCGTTTTCTGAAGGCAACTGAGCTCCAAAGAAACTCCACGCTCTGAGTACAGGGCGTGGATCCCTGCTTTCCCCCACCTCTGTAATTTTTGAATGTTTTGGTTATTTGCCAGAAAATCTGACAGAGGCATTGAGGTTCACGATGCTTCTGCCACCTTCTGTCAGCAGGAGCTGAGCAGAGGAAAAAGTCCCCAGGGGTGACCTGAGTGAAGCTCCATCAGATGTTGGAGTTGTGGCACAGGACGGGGGAGGAAAACGAGATTTAATGGCAGGAAAAGCCTCAGCCAGAACTCCCAGTCCCCCATGAGACCCAAAGCTGCAGCAAACAGCCAATTTGGGTCTGATACTGATGTTAATATTATTTTTTTCCTCCTGATTTTTCTGAATTCACGTGGTTGTGTGTGTAAAGGGGTGTGGAGGGGAGACTCTGCTGCACTGGGCAAAACCCACGCAGGGAGGCTGGAAAGGGGGGTCAAGGCACCAGGCAAAACACTCAAATTTACATGAGGACAGCTGAGATGAGACAGGGGCCCCTTGCCTCCCCACTTGCCAGCCTGAAACTGTGCCCCTGAGCCTGGCCTAACATGATCTCACGTGGAATTGCATCAGTTTTCTCTACAAAACAAGGATTTGATGTAACCATTCGAGTACATCTCAGCTTAGATGTTCTGGAGCTGCATATGAAAGCTCCAGAAAGTTATTTATTTCAGCTCATTTAAAGTGTTTTTGCTGATGTATTCTGCAGAGTGGGTTTAGTGTGTGAGCTCTTTAGTAAAATCATTTCTGTATTAATGAGACCTAACCCAAAGCCATTAAACGTGACTTTAAAGGAATACCTCAGCGAATCGCTCATATTGAGATGGATGGGAGCAGACAGAGAGTGTTTGTAAACTTACACATCGCCAAATCAAACTGGAACTCATTAAATACAGCAAAATTATTCACTGAATAATTCACTCGGGTTGAATATGAAAGATTTGGACAACCTTGGGTTGTTTGATTGAAAAACAGCTTATTTTTTATGCTCCTGTGCATGTGACAAAGTAAAAATATGAGCTGAAGGTGGGGAGCTCTGTCACCTTGGTGTCGAGGGCCTTCCTTGGAGGAAGCTTCATTAAGGCTGAATTCTGACAAATTCAGCCTGGAGGGAGGGTGGGCTTTGCTGGGGACAGTCAGCCTGGCTCACTCTGAGGATTTTTATGTATTTCTCATCTTTCATGCCCTGCTGGGGCTGCAGGAGCTGCTCTGGGG
This sequence comes from Vidua chalybeata, assembly GCF_026979565.1. Classification (NCBI taxonomy): domain Eukaryota; kingdom Metazoa; phylum Chordata; class Aves; order Passeriformes; family Viduidae; genus Vidua; species Vidua chalybeata. Next base: position 6,584,000 of record NC_071554.1, on the reverse strand, counting down.
AGCTCGGGGGGCTCGGGAGGTCTGAGCTCGGGGTGTTGGCTGAGGGTTCCTGGGTCAGCTCCATGTCCTTGGGAGGTTGTTCCATGTCCATGGGAGGCTGTTCCATGTCCATGGGAGGCTGTTCTGTGTCCATGGGAGGCTGTTCTGTGTCCATGGGAGGCTGTTCTGTGTCCATGGGAGGCTGTTCCATGTCCATGGGAGGCTGTTCTGTGTCCATGGGAGGCTGTTCCATGTCCATGGGAGGCTGTTCTGTGTCCATGGGAGGCTGTTCCATGTCCATGGGAGGCTGTTCCGTGTCCATGGGAGGCTGTTCCATGTCCATGGGAGGCTGTTCTGTGTCCATGGGAGGCTGTTCTGTGTCCATGGGAGGCTGTTCCATGTCCATGGGAGGCTGTTCTGTGTCCTTGGGAGGCTGTTCCATGTCCTTGGGAGGCTGTTCCATGTCCATGGGAGGCTGTTCCGTGTCCATGGGAGGCTGTTCCATGTCCATGGGAGGCTGTTCTGTGTCCATGGAGGCTGTTCCATGTCCATGGGAGGCTGTTCCATGTCCATGGGAGGCTGTTCTGTGTCCATGGGAGGCTGTTCTGTGTCCTTGGAGGCTGTTCTGTGTCCATGGGAGGCTGTTCCATGTCCATGGAGGCTGTTCCATGTCCATGGGAGGCTGTTCCATGTCCATGGGAGGCTGTTCTGTGTCCATGGAGGCTGTTCCATGTCCATGGGAGGCTGTTCTGTGTCCATGGGAGGCTGTTCCATGTCCATGGGAGGCTGTTCTGTGTCCATGGGAGGCTGTTCTGTGTCCATGGGAGGCTGTTCCATGTCCATGGGAGGCTGTTCCGTGTCCATGGGAGGCTGTTCCATGTCCATGGGAGGCTGTTCTGTGTCCATGGGAGGCTGTTCCATGTCCATGGGAGGCTGTTCTGTGTCCTTGGGAGGCTGTTCCATGTCCATGGGAGGCTGTTCTGTGTCCATGGAGGCTGTTCCGTGTCCATGGGAGGCTGTTCTGTGTCCATGGAGGCTGTTCCGTGTCCATGGGAGGCTGTTCCGTGTCCATGGGAGGCTGTTCCATGTCCTTGGGAGGCTGTTCCATGTCCATGGGAGGCTGTTCCATGTCCATGGGAGGCTGTTCCATGTCCTTGGGAGGCTGTTCCATGTCCTTGGGAGGCTGTTCCATGTCCATGGGAGGCTGTTCCATGTCCATGGGAGGCTGTTCTGTGTCCTTGGGAGGCTGTTCCATGTCCATGGAGGCTGTTCCATGTCCATGGGAGGCTGTTCTGTGTCCTTGGGAGGCTGTTCTGTGTCCATGGAGGCTGTTCCATGTCCTTGGGAGGCTGTTCCATGTCCATGGGAGGCTGTTCCGTGTCCATGGGAGGCTGTTCCATGTCCTTGGGAGGCTGTTCTGTGTCCATGGGAGGCTGTTCCGTGTCCATGGGAGGCTGTTCTGTGTCAGGCCAGGCTTTGAGATGCCGGGGGGAGTGGGAAGCAAGCATCCCAGGGTTTTCCTTGTCCCCTAACTCCTGCCTGTCCCCAGGGGTCTCCAGCCGTGCCAGGAGCCGCCCCAGCCCTGACTGGGCCCTGCTCCCCGCACAGTTTCTGTGCAAGCTGGGGGTTCTGCTGCGCCTTTTCCTGCCTGCAAAGGCAGAGAGCAGCTCCAGGGGCAGCTGAGGTTTGTGTGGGGATCCGGACTCGTGGCTGGGCCCGTGGCTCCAGCGGCCCCTGGGCCTGGAGAGCTGCTCCTGCTGGTTCTCCTTCCCCAGGCAGGGAGAACGGGCAGGCAGTGGGGAAAAGCCATAATCCCACTGTGTGTACAGGCCAGAGATGCCATCTGGGCTGAGCTCTGGGCCATCCCGGGGCTGAGGCAGTGGATCCTCCTGGCTGCACGTGAGGAAAGTCTGGCAGGAACTCAAGGAATGCCTCTTCCCTCCATGTCCCCCTCCTGCTTTAACCCCATCCCGCCCAGCACAGCGACTCCGCAATCTGCTCAGGAACCTGCGAGCAGGAGAGAAAGCTTTAAACAAAATACGATTTTACAGTTCATTTCAGGTAATCACAGAGTCTATGTTCCAAAATGATCCTCTCGGCATTGCCCATGGAGAGCAGCAATGGCTGATTGGCATTCCATTACTAAACAGCTAAGCCATTCATAATGCAAAAAAACAGACTTGATGGAAAGATTTGATTCAGTTTTCAAGCTAGACTAATTCAAAACCCAGGGCTCTATAAATCAGAGCAAATGTTCTTTATAAAAAAAATATAGCCAGAGCCCATGTGCAGTATCAGATCTATGATTTATGTCTGTATCCCATTAAACTGAAGGACAAGAGAGGGGAGCAGGGCTGTCCCTGCACCCTGGGTCCTGCCTGCCCCATAATAAACACGTTCAGTGACTGAGGAAATGGCCCCGCTGGCCCAGGGACATCTGGGGACACTGGACTTTCCCTTGGGGAGGGGCAGAGCTGAACTGTGCCCTCCTGTTGCTGCCAGCAGGGACAGGGACAGGGACAGGGATGGGGACAGGGACAGGGACAGGGACACAGGGACAGGGACAGGAACAGGGACAGGGACAGGGACAGGGACAGGGACACAGGGACAGGGACAGGGACAGGGGACAGGGACACAGGGACAGGGACAGGGACACAGGGACAGGGACAGGGACAGGAACAGGGACAGGGATGGGGACAGGGACAGGGACAGGGACAGGAACAGGAACAGGGACAGGGACAGGGACAGGGGACAGGGACAGGGACAGGGACAGGGACAGGGACAGCACAGAGGGGTAGAGGATGGGTCAGGGCAGATCTGGCAGCACCATGGCCATGGCCATGAGCTCCCAGCAGGGCTCCTTCCAGGGCAGCTCCCAGCCAGGCACAGCCCTGTGTCCCCAGCCAGGCACAGCCCTGTGCCCTCAGGGTGCCCCCCCTGCACCCCCAGACCCGGGGGTGCCTCTGGGGACTGTCCTGGGATTGTCCTGTGTGCTCTTCATAGAACCACGGGATGCCTTGGTTGGAAGGGACCTCGTCCCACTCCTGCCACGGCAGGGACACCTCCCCCTGTCCCAGGTGCTCCCAGCCCCAGTGTCCAGCCTGGCCTTGGGCACTGCCAGGGATGCAGGGCCAGCCCCAGCTGCTCTGGGAGCAATTTCTCCTCAGTACAAGACATTAACTCGCTCCAACTCTGCTGAAACCTGTGGTTTTTCCTTCCTCACTGCACCACCTCACGTGCTGAGGAGTGTCCTGCTTGCAGAAATGTGGTTTGACCCCAGCCAGTCCCAGCCCCTCACGGCCTCTCACTCACTCCCCACAGCGGGGTCGGGAGGGAATCAGGAGGGTAAAATCTGGATAGCTCATGGATTGAGAAAAATTCCATTTAATAGGGAAAACAAAAGCTGCACCCACAAGCCAAGCAAACCAAGGGATCAGTTCCCTGCCTCCCATGGGCAGGTGGGTTCAGGACCTCCAGGAGAGCAGGGCTCCATCCCATGGAATGGTGGCTTGACCTCCATCCCCCAGAGCTGGAGCTGAACCAGAGGTGCCCTCAGACCCAGGTCAGGTCCGTCAGAGAGGGAGGATCTGACCCAGGAATGCTCACCCTCAAGCTGCAGGACAGAAAATTCCCTAAATTTATTTCCCTCCCCCTAAACTTGCCTGTCTGCTGGCAGCTCCACCATTCTTTGAAAGCCCAGCCCCTCCTGCAGCCTTGGCCCAGCGAGTGCTGCTCAGACTGCACCGAGTCCCCGAGCCCGGGCTTTGTCCCTGCTCCCCAGGACAGAATCCTGGAGCTGCTTATTCCTCTCCAGCTCCTGGG